>NC_133770.1:277303049-277346331 GCF_003597395.2 Chelonoidis abingdonii
CTACCTTGCAAAGGCAAATGAATGCTGCTGTGTAGCACTGCAGTACCGCGCCTGTCAGCAGCATCCAGTACACATACGGTGACTGTGACAAAAGGCTAAACGGGCTGCATGGTTGCCATGCTATGGCATTTGCCAGGGCAATCCAGGGCAAAAGGGTGCAAAATGATTGTCTGCCGTTGCTGTCACGAAGAAAGGATTGAGTGATGACATTTACCCAGAATCACCCGCGACACTGTTTTTGCATTGGGATCTCAACCCAGAATTCCAATGGGTGGGGGAGACTGTGGGAACTATGGGATAGCTACGGGATAGCTACCCACTGTGCAATGCTCCGGAAATCGATGCTAGCCTCGGTACATGGACACACGGCGCCGAAATAATGTGCTTAGTGTGGCCATGTGCACTCGACTTTATACAATCTGTTTTAAAAAACCGGTTTATGTAAAATCGGAATAATTCCGTAGTGTAGACATACCCTAAATGATTTAAACACAGAGGTTTTAACCACTCACTTTGAAGTGTCTGAGATACATTTCCTTTCTGATAAGAGTCCTTCATTTGCATTATACAAGGTTTATTTTGTGGCTGGAGGGTTATTTAGATATTGGGGGTCATATACATTGCAAAATACTAACAAGATACAGATAAGTGAAAGCAATATGCAAACAGTATGCAAAATCTCATTAATGTTATGAAATTTTAACACCAAAACACACATTTATCAGCCTCTTTTGATCTTTTGCTAATGAATTGGCCTGACTTCCAGCTGTGAGTTTGTCAGTTTACAGCTAAGCCAACTGATTTGATCAAAGCTGGCATCAATGTCACACCCTCAATGCAAAACTGGTGTAGGAAGGGGTTCACAAATGCTGCTGAATATACCTTAGGATCCCTCCATTCTTGATAAGGCATCAGACACTACACGTTTTCTTTCCCCTTTATATGAATTGTTTCTGTGTAAAATTATTGTAGGGCTAAGCTCCAATGCAATAATATAGAATTCATCTCCTTAGCTCAATGCAGCCATGTAAATAGTGCATGATCAGTCAATCCTTACATTATTTATTACACAAATATTGTTTGACAGCCCAGACAATGGAATAACATTCTTTTTCAATAACAGCGTAGTTTTGCTCAGTGAGGGGTGAGTCTGTTTTTTGCTTAAATAGGCATTTGGATGCTTCTTGTCCGCCACTCCTTCCTGCATCAGCACTGCACCTAACCCAGTGTCAGTACACAGCACAAATGGTTTGCTGAAATCAGGGCTGATTATGATAATCTCTTCATACAAAGCCTTTTTGATGTTTTGGAAGCCTTTATCACAGGCTTCAGTTCCGATCACTTGGTCTGGCTTCCTCTTTTTTTGTAAGGTCTGTTATGGGTGCCACCACGTCACTAAACCTCCTTACAAACCTCCAGTAATAGTTGGATTGGACCTGCTTCTTGGTTTGTGGGGCATGCCAAATCCAAATGGCTTCTACCTTTGAAAGGTCAGGACAAACCAGCCCACTGTCCCTCCCGTGTCGTAGGTAGGATACCTCTGCAGCCCCCATTGTGTCTTTGGAGACCTTGACAGTGAGGCTGGCTTCTTTGAGCCTCTGTAACACAATTCCCATATGGTTTGAGTGGTGTCATCAGGAGCTGCTGAAAATAGCCAAGTCTTCTATACAGGCTCTGGCAAAAGCTCACAACCCTTGCTGCACGTCACTGGCAAGTTACTGAAAGGTAGCCCCTGAATTTATTAATCCAAAAGTCATAACCTTAAACTCATGTTGTCCATATTCCACTATGAAAGCAGATTTTTCCTCAGAATCAGCATCTAAGGGAATTTGCCAGTATCCACAAGTCAAATCCAGTGTTCACATGAATTCTGCACCCCCAACAGATCCAGTAAATCCTCTATTTGGGATGTTGGGTATGCGTCAGGCTGGGTGACAGCTTTTAGTTTTCTGTAATCCACACAAAATCTCACAGTTTTGTCCTTTTTAGATACCATTGCAAATAGGAGATGCCCAGGGTTTTTTTTGACTAGGTAATTACTCCCATTTGCAACATGCTTTCTCCTTCTTCTTGAATTTGTTTCTCTGCTTTCCCTTTAGCGGGGTATGCTCTGCTAGGAGCAAGGCGGGGACCTGATGTTCCACTGAAATATACAGTTCTGTCAGTTAAACCTGGCTGGTTGGAAAATATCTGTTTGTGATATTTTAAGAGGGAGGGCATTTCCTGCTTTTGGGTTGGATCTAAACCCTCCCCAAATTCAATGCTCAATTTCACATTTACAGCAAGTTAGCAGCTCCTGCCCACCAAGCCAGGAGGATCCACCATTCGCATGCTCTGAGGGTGCTGTCACCCAGGTCCCCTGAGTGACGGATAACTAGAATGTCTTTTTGCTCCCCTTATATTTCCCATAGTCCAATGTCTTTGCCTCAAGAGCCAGGAAGACCTCGTGGGGGTTCAGACTTCTGCGTATTCCTGGGTGTGCTCACCAAGCTGCCACTTGTGAGCTTGATTGCTTTGTTTATCTTATATGTAAATGTACTGTCATTGTCCTCTGGCTTACAAAACTTGACTCAGACAGGTAAATCCACACTCTTTTGTCTAAAGAAGCTTGTTTATCAACTCTCTCCATAACATATTTTAAGAACACATTTCCAGCACACATGCATAACTCTTTGTACACCATATATACACACATAATACAATGATAGTCATGATTAGCATGTCACCAGCTTCCAGAGGAGACCTTATTCAATACATTTTAAAATACAATAATATTGTATACAATCAGCTGATTCAGTTGCTTATTCTTTGAGGTTCAGACTCCCCGTTTCTCCCATTGTCACAGAAGCTTATAATTTCTCAGTTCCTCTTTTTAAAAATAGGTACTATATTTGCCTTTCTCCAGTCCTGTGGGACCTTGTCTTTCCTCTATGAGTTGTCATAAATAGATAGCTAAGGATGTTTCTTTTACCTGTAAAGGGTTAACAAAGGGAACCAAACAGCTGACCAGAGGACCAATCAGGAAACTGGATTTTTCAAAGTCAGGGAGGGAATTTTTGGGGTCTGAGTCTTTTGTCTGTCTCTCAGCTATGAGAAGGTTCTTTCTATCTTCTTCTGTTTTCAAATTGTAGAGTACACGTAGAGAAAAACTATAGGCTTTTATATGTTTGTTTTGGTTGTATTTCACATGTGTGTAGCTTGCTTGGATGTTTCACATTGGATATCTTTTGAATTCAGACTGTTATATTCATCTTTTTCTTATAAGGGCATAGCCCTGTTGTCACTTGATGCAGAGATTACATTCTTTATGTTTTTCCTTTCTTTTTATTATAACAGTTTCTCTTTTAGACTTGTTTGAGGTTTTTTTCTCTGGGTAGGCTAAGGAAGAAAGGGAGGGAATTTCTTTGTTAATTTACAGAGGCGTGAAACTCTTGCAGCACAGGGAATTGGTGGGGAGAGATAGATCTTTTTTGTTTCCTTGTATCTGGGGTTTGTCTCTTTGTAGAATAGAGGAGACGATGCTTCTTGGTATAGTGATGAAAGAGATTGCATCAGTTACTCCCAGGTTAGCCCAGAGAGGAAGTATGGGTGGGGAGGAGAGGAGGAAGTGGGTTTATTTCCCTTGCGGTTTAAGACTCAGGGCTTTGGTCTTGGGGTCCCTCAGGGAAGTTTTGGGAGGACCAGAGGCGGGGCCAACCCTTGGAATTTGGATGGTGGCAAGCGGATCCAAAGCCTAAGCTGGTAATTAGGCTTAGAAGGGTTTCCTGCTAGGACCAGATTTTTGGACGCTAAGGTCAGGATTTGGAAGATGCTTGATGGATATGAGTTCTCAAATGATAATAGCTATGTTTTGAGATTCCTTTAACTAGTTACTTAAGAACATAAGAACAGCCATGTGGGCCGTCAGACCTATCGTCCATTAGCCCGATCTGTCTTCCACAAGTGGTCAATGCCAGTAGTCAGAGGGAATGACAGAACAGGCATTCTGAGAGATCCGCCTCTTTGTACAGTCCCAGCTTCTAAAAGTCAAGAGTTTAGGGGACCACCAGTGGCATGGGCTTTAGCCTTTTGATGGACCTATCCTCCATGAACTTATCTAATTCTATCTGGAATCTACTATATACTTTGGCCTTACACAACATCCCTTCGGCAATGAGTTTCCACAGGTGGACTATGCGTTGTGTAAGACATACTTATGCTTGTGTCATAAACAGATAGGTTAGGGATTTATGCCTCTTTTACCTGTTAAAGGTTAAGAAGTTCACCTAGCCAACTGACAGCTGCCCAGAGGAAACCATGAGGGGCACAAGATGTTTTCAAAGGAAGGAGAGAAGTTTCCTTTGTTTAGTCAGTTTCAGTTTCAGCAAGTGAGAAAGATCAAGGAACCAGCCTCTTATCAGAGTAGTAAATTTTTAGAAGGGAAAATAGGTTCTGTTTATTTTCTTTGTTAAACTTGTCTTGGTCATAGGGAATTATCAAATTGGGTATTCTTGTGTGTATTAAGATTTTTACCCGGGGGAACATCCTGTGTTTTCTATCTGTTGTCTGTGAGGTCAGCTGTATGCTGTCTCCCAGAAGTTTTTTTCTTTTACCTTTCTTTTCTTTAATTAAAAGCCTTCTTTTTAAGAACCTGATTGATTTTTCCTTGTTTTAAGATCCAAGGGGATTGGATCTGGACTCACCAGGAATTGGTGGGGGGAAAAGAGGGGGGATGGTTAAATTCTCCTTGTTTTAAGATCCAAGGGATTTGGATCAGTGTTCACCAGGGAACTGGTGGAGGAGTCTCTCAAGGCTACCTAGGGAGGGGAAGGTTTTGTAGGGGAAAGGGAGTGATCCAGGTAACTCAGAAATTCTGGATGGTGGCAGAGAAACCAGATCTAAACTGGTAAGTAAGCTTAGAAGTGTCCATGCAGGTCCCCACATCTGTACCCTAAAGTTCAGAGTGAGGGTGAGACCTATGACAGCTTGTTTTAAACCTTCTGTTTATTAATTTCGTTGCGTGACCGACCCCTTGTTTGTATGTTATGTGAAGGGGTAATTAACACTTCCCTATTCACTTTCTCCACATGATTCATAATTAGATAGACCTCTGACATATCCCTCCCTTAGTCATCTCTTTTTTCTAAGCTGAACAGTCCCAGTCTTTTTAATTTCTTCTCATATGGAAGCTGTTCCATCCCCTTTAATCACTGCCTTTCTCTGTACCGTTTCCAATTCTAATATTTTTTTAAGCTGGAGTGACCAGAACTGCTTGCACTGTTCAAGGTGTGGGTGTACCATAGGTTTATATGGTGGCATTATGATATTTTCTGTCTTATTATCTATCCCTTTCTTAAGGTTTCCTAGCATTCTTTTTGCCTTTTTTTTTTTTTTTTTTAACTGCTGCTGCACATTGGCAGATGTTTTCAGAGAACTATCCACAGTGACACCAAGATCTCTCTTGATTTGGACCCCACCATTTTGTATGTATAATTGGTATTATGTTTTCCAATGTGCATTACTTTGCACTTATCAACATAGAATTTCATCTGCCATTTTGTTGCCCAGTCACCCATTTCTGTGAGATTCCTTTGTAACTTTTCAGAGTCAGCTTTGGAATTTTCTTGAATAATTTTGTATCATCTGCAAATTTTGCCATCTCACTTCCAGATCATTTATGAACAACACTAGTCCCAGTATGGAACTTGGGGTACCCCACTATTTACCTCTGTACACTGTGAACAAAGACCATTTATTCCCACCCTTTGTTTCCTATCTTTTAGCCCATTACTGATCCATGAGTAGCCTCGGGTGGTTTTAATCAGGCCCTGACAACTTGAATACATCTAACTTATCTAAATATTTTTAACCTGTCTTTCCCTATTTTGGCCTGCTTTCCTTCCCCCTCATTGTTAATCTAATTATGTTGAGTATTTGGTCAGCGTTTACCTTCCTAGTGAAGACTGAAACAAAACTGGAGTTAAAGACCTCAGCGTTCTTGATGTCATCCATTATTAGTTCTTCTTCCCCACTAAGTAGTGCATTTACATTTTTTCATCTTTCTTTTGCTCTTAATGTATTTAAACAACCTACCCTTATTGTCTATTATGTCCATCGCTAGGTGTAACTCATTTTATACCTTAGCCTTTCTGATTTTGTCTCTACATGCTTGTGCTATTCTTTTGTACTTGCAGTTTGACCATGTTTCCACTTTTGGTAGGATTCCTCTCAATTTTCAAGTCATTAAAGAGCTCCTGATGGAGCCATATTGGCCTCTTGCTATTCTTCCTTCCTGTCTTTGCATCAGGATAGTTTGCCATTGTGGCTTTATCATTGTGTCTCTGAGAAACTACCAGCTCTCCTAAACTCCATTTTCCTTTAGATTCTCTGAGTTTGTCAGTCTGCTATTTTAAAATCCGCTATCTTTATTCTACTGTTCTCACTCACTTCTTTCCTTAGAATCATGAAACATCTCATTTCATGATCACTTTCACCTAAATTGCCTTCAGATTCACAGTCAACTAAGAACTAAGGTTTCCCACTAAGATGAATTTTTTTCCATATTTGCAGAATAACTAAAGTTTATGGAGATGAACAGAGTTCTCCGTGGCTACTAGCACTTAATAAGAAATGGGATGTTTGCCTAAAAATCACTCAGGCAGGCTCAGTGCCAGGAAAAATTATTTTTGTCTCTGGTATCCAGCATAAAAAGAGCATCGTACTCCTTCAAAATGTATTTTGCTTTTCATTTTTAACACAAAGTCCTTATATACTCTAATCCAAGGGTGGCAGAGGTTGTAGGTGTTGCCATTTCTATCCCTCAGCCCCGCTCAGACAGATACATACACATGTTACTGAAAGGAGGATTCCTTTCTCACATGGCTTAGCCCTAAGAAAAGTAATTCTAGAGATCCCCTGGATTCCTTACTGGCCTATTCATCCCTCTATAGAGCAGTATTTTCCTACAGTACATACTCCACTTGGGTGTCTGAGGTTTTATTCTTTGACAGAGAGAAAAGGATAAGTGACCTCTTCAGAGATCATAAATGTTATAGTATTTCCCAAACTGTTGAAAGCTGAGACCCACCCCAGTCAGGAAAAATGAAACTCATCAAGTTTCGCTCTTGACCTCCACATGTGTAGTTGAAGACCTACTCAAAATGAGCCAAGAGTAGATCATGTAGCTCTTCATAATATGAAACTTTCTTCTTCTTTTCTCATGTACTTTAATGAGCGATAAAATGTTTCACAATATAAGACATTTAAGGTATCACTGGTATCTGAGTTGCTACCTATTGAAAATGAGCAAGGCAATTCACACCTCAGAGCTACTGTGTCAGGCTTTCTGAAAACTCAGACAGACACTGCTGCATCAGTTACAGCCAATTCATGTTTTCAAAGTTTTCTGCACATAGATTAAAAGCTATAGACTTATTTAAAAAAAAGAAAGCAGAGACTCTGGAATTTAGAGGCCTGTCTGTGCCCCCAGTTAGTACTTCCCACACCCACAAGCAATACTTACTTTGGGAAACACTGGCCTACAACATCATTTCCTTAAGCCATTGCAAAGATGGGCATGGTGATGAACAGACATTATCGATGGCTGTACCATTTAACTTTCAAAGAGTAAGATGTGATGGTTGCAGTAACTGTTGTGTCCTTTACTGGGTCTTCCCCTTCAAGGTTTCTTGGAAAGAGCGTAAATACATTTTTCCTCACAGTTTTGACGATGGGCCCTGGTTCTCTCCTGTTGTTTGTATTTCCCTCTCCAGGCCGAAGACTGAGCCTGCTTGTGACTCTGACCTTTTCTTTCACAACTACTTCCACACAAAGTATTCTACTGCACCAAGGGCCCTATTTGAGAAAGCCTCCCTATTCGAGGAAGCATGTGCTTACATCAGTGGAAATTAAGCATATGTTAAAAATTAAGAACATGCTTAAATGCTTTTTCTGAATCAGGGCCTGAGAGCATTGCTCAAGGAATATATCTTCCTGTAAAGTGAGTAACAGCGTATAACCTTAGAACAGGAAGGATCAACCTTTGTAATACTCACAACCACCTTGGCAACTTACATACTAATTTACATAACTATATTGGTATAAAAAACAAAGCTACAGAGACAAAAACTTTTACTTGACTTTGCATCTTTCATAAGAGATGAATCAATATTACTTTGTGGCTGCCTGCATCAAAAATAACGCCTTGCACCTGATCATCTCTGGCTCACTTTGTATTTCCAAGGAATAACAAGAGATAGTTTTATATGACTGGTGGATACTGTGACCTTTAATAAAACCTTACATGGGCCAGGGCCAACTGCTCTGCCACTCCGTGGAGTTCTGCTGCAGCCTTCACCACGATCAGCTCCACTACACCAGCTGCACCGCTCCTCCAGCCGACCCGTGAGCCACTCCAGCCATCCCCGCAAACCGCTCCACTCCGTTCACTGTTCCATGGGCTGCTCCAACATGCTGCAAACTGCTCCGCTCTGCCAGCCGCTTAGCAATAGATCTTCAGGCTCTCCCACTAGTTAACACAGCACTCAGTGATCTCAGCTCAGTAAGCTTAGCTCTTTTAGTGATTTCAGTTTGTAGTAGGGGAGCCCCAGTGCTGGTGCACCATTGGCCCAATGTGAATTCAGCTCAGCAGCCTCTAGATGGACTCCTAATGGAATCAAAATTAGCTCTACTCTTCAACAATGGAGAGAGGAGAATGTGCAATTGGTGTTCCAGACCCCCAAAACGGGCTCATACCATCAGGTACACACACCAACCCCCAACCTCACTCATTTCAGTGGGTTTTGGCACCCATGTCCCTTGTCTAGCAAGTGCTACTTAATTGATATTGAGACATCTCTGTCATAAAGCACTCTCAAAGTTCCTCATTCACATAATCAGGGTGACAACACTTTATTTCTCCTGCCTCAATAACAAAAAAATTGGGGATCCCAGAGCTGTCAAAATAACCATCCCAGGCTGCCGTGGGCTATGCTAGGTGGGGTGGGTATGCCAATGCAAATACCTAAAATTCCTTTCCACACTCCTCATAATTCACCAGATGTCAGGGTAGAGCTCATCCTGACTCTGCTTACATCTTGACCCATAGGTGCTGACTTCTGCTGGCACCGGTGGGTGCTCGACTCCCCTTTGCCCCAGCCCCGTGCCGACTCCACCCCTGCCCCATCCCCATTCCAACCCCTTCCCCAAAGTCCCCACCCCAACTCCACCCCCTCTCTGCTCCTATTCCAACCTCTTCCCCAAATTCCTACCCTGGCCCCACCTTTTCCCCTAAGCACATCACATTTCCGCTCCTCCCCCCTGGAGCTTGTTGCACCGCAAAACAGCTGTTTTGCAGTGGCAAGCACTGGGAGGTAGGTGGAGAAGCAGGGATGTGGCACACTCAGAGGAGGAGACGGGGAGGGGAGCTTGGCTGCCGGTAGGTGCAGAACACTATTTCCCATGGGTGCTCCAGCCCCAGGGCACCCACGGAGTCGGTGCCTATGGTTTGACCTTTAAAGGAGTAGGATATTCTTTACATTCACTTTCCTGTTTTACAATGAAGCCCTTCATAGAGATGTCTAAATTCTAGAATCATTTGCTTCTCTGGACGGTCTGAAATCCATTCCGGAAATAATCAAGGGATCTTCATAAGGCTGATAAATGCCTTATCATAGGATTAGCCTTTATACTAGGCTCTTGTAATGCAAAGTAGCTCTTGGAAAAGTCTGATCAGGTTCCAATCTAATAAGGCTCTCCTTAATATATATAGGACCTGCACCAATGCTCATTGGGAGTCTTTCTGTCAGCTTCATTGACTTCACTGGATTTTGAATCAGATTAATAAAAAACTGTATCTTCTACTGAAATGCAGCTACCTCTGAGGTGGAAGATGATAGTTGTGCAGCATTAACATGACTTGTAGAAAAACTGTTGAGGACAGGTATTTACAGGACCATCCCTAGCTATTCTGGGGCCATATACAGCACCCCCCACATGGGGTGTGTGGGGCCCCAGGCCTCCACAGGGATGGGGGAGGCTAGTCCCAGGTCTCCGTGGGGGGAGGTGGCCCTGGCCTCTGCATGGGAGCCTGGCTTGGGAGCCAAGGGGGAGCCACACCCCAGCACTCACCGGTGCCACAGCTGGGGTCAGGTCCCTGCACTTCCTGCTGCCAGTGAGTGCAGGCCCGGCCCTTTTGCACTCCTCTGGGGCGGAAAGAGGCGGGGCTGGGGCAGAGCAGGGGTGGACAGCCTGGGGAAGAGGCGGGGCAGAGGCTGGAGCAGCACGCAGCTGCACAGGGCACCAGGAAAGTTGGTGCCCCAAATTTCCTGGTGCCCTACACAGTTGCATATTTTGCGTATGGGTAAGGATGGCCCTGGGTATTTAAGAAAACATACTGTATTCACTGGGGGCTTGGGCAGGTAGGTTGTAGCTTCTTACATTGGCATCTGGCCAGGAGATTGGGACTAGGATTTTTGAGCACCAGAGTGGTAAGTAGCATCGTTTTCCATCTCATCCAAAAGAGCTGGATGTTCAGCAGCACCCTGCTAGGACATTGATTCCAAACTAACTCAGACAGAAGTGCTTCCTTTTAAAACATCCCCCATACTCCCACCAGCACACTGTTTTCTTCAGAGGTAGCTTATCCAAGCACCAACCAATCTTGACGCTGCGTATCTTGTAAAATATTACAACAGCACACTACTCTATGGATGCAGACAACATGTAATTGCTTTTCCAGTGCTAAATATATGCACCCCAATCTGAGGTTGTTCATTAATAAAGATAAACAGAGAATGCTATAATTAGTGTGTATCTGCTGCTAATTCACCCTGTCTCTTCATGCTCTCTTTATATAACTTTACCTGCTTCTACACGGTATTAAGGCAAATTGCTGGTAGTTCGTTAAATGAGAGGGTGGGGGAGGGGGTGGGAAAGGAGGCGAGATGAAGCATATTTTAAGAGAAAGAAGAAGGCTAATTTGGTTTTATGGATTAGGGGAGCTATGGAAGCAGAGAAAAGGATAAAGGGAATATGAACGCAGATATCTTAACTTTTAGGAATAAAGTAAGAGTCAGGTTAATACTAGGTCTAATAACGCGACATTTCAGGCAGGGCCTGGGCAAGTGGAAAGCGAGTGGAACAAAAAAAAAAAAAAACTGTAAGAGATACTGTTTTTCGACCTTGTGTTAGATAAGAATGGAAAACAGACTGTAGCAAGAACTGCTGAGAAAAGTAAGATATCAGAAGGAATATGGATAAACAAGTTGCAGCTGTTGATCATTATTGTCTGTAACAAAAGGTATAAATGCTTGTCCTAATTGTTTATCTAACGGAGACCTGCCTGGGACGGGGGAATCCCTGGCCGGGCGTACTCTCCCCTTGCAAATGTCAGGAAAATAAACTGTCTCTGACTTGTTGCAACCAACCTGAGAGTGAAGACTCTGTTTTCTTCCACAGAACCTATACTGGATAAATAAACTTCCAGGAGTAGAATGTGCTTGTCAGTATTGCTTTATTATTCCAACTGAAAGTCAGTGATAGAAAATATGACCAGAGTTATCTTATAGCAGCAGAAAAATATATAGATGCGAAAACTGACTGTGGCATACTGAGCAGCCTCCGATGCTTTACTGTGTAGCTGGCTTGATCCTCAACCCAACAGTTGAGTGGAGTGAGCTAGGGGAAGCAACTCAAACTTCCAAAAAAGCAGGGACAGGACATCAGCCTTGCAGGGAAGGGGTGGGTGTGGCAGCGACATCACAAAGGCTCATTGCAGGACCTCAGCCTATTCGTCAAAGGTGGTTGGGAGGCAGTGACCTCACAGAGAGACCCTGACATCAGCTAGGGAGGACAGATGTGCAGGGCAGGGGCAACCTCAGAGACCCCTGTGGCTTTTCTGCAGCAAGTATCCTTCTCAGGGTCTCTCCTTGAGGACTGAGAGAGAATTAGGATTCACCTACGTGAGTATGAGGAGCAACCTCTTTGGGGTTTTCTCCTTTCGTACTACTGATTTTGTAGTCCCTGTTTAGAAGATAAGAGCCTCAGAGAGGACCAGAAACTGTTCAGTCTGATCCACCAGGTGCCAGCTGAATTCTAGTCAGAGAAATTAAGGTGTCAGAATTTTATTTCCTACCTAGGACTATGTCCCTTAGAATCACTGGGGACATTGGAGTTTCTCCTTTTTCCTCTTTCCCTCCCTCCTTTCTCTTCTTCTCTTGCTTCTTTTTTCCCTTTACCCTGCTTCCCTCCCTCCACCAAGAGGTTTGTGTTGGGGGGTGAGAACTTCTCTCATTGTGGGAGACCCTCACAAAGAGGTGGAGCTGCAATAGTGCTCTGAGAGTGATCCCCTCCAGTAGTGACCTGGGCCATCCTTTGGGACATCTGGTGATACCCCTCAACCTCCCACCTCTCAGAGTGTCAATGCTGATTGGACAGGCAGGAGGCTATTGACAGGGAGGAGATGTTTCCCCAGCTTCCCTAACTCTGACTCATGGCTCTCTCTTCCTTGGCAGGCTCTGCACAAGCTCTTGGCAGGCCTCCTGGATGCCATGCTGGGAAACACTCTGGTAGAGTCCCCAGACACTGACAGGCTCCAAAACATCTTGGAGGTGAGCACAATGAGGAAGGGTAGGGGGCAATTTTACCTTAGCACTGGGGAGGACTAGAAAGAAGAGACTGGACGATCCATTTTCCAATCTGTCCTCCTAGCCTGCACCCAAGTGGGCCATCCTTGGTCAGGGCAGTCAGTGCAATGGTATGTTGAGCCTTTCCTCCTTCAGGGACAGGGGAAGGAGCTGGGACTTCAAGCCAGGACTCTGCCTGGTTCTGTTGAGCTATAACCACAGGGCTCTGTGATGACTTGGGGAGTGAATGCCTCAAGCTCCTCCCCCCACCCCCCCACATTAGATCCAGGAGATGGTCCTCAGGGAAGAGTCATGGCTCCTTCCTATAGAACCAGGAGGATCCTCAAGGAATCAGACCTTCTCCACTATGGGCACTGAAATATTAGTTGGGGATCGTCCTCATAGTCATTCCCTTCATCCAACCAGGATTTTAGAGCCTGGGAGCAGCAAGGCGTCTGTCTCCATCCTAACAAAGTGTTCACGAATCAAGAGTTCAGAGAGGTTGGGACCAGCCCCGACACCAAACATTGTCCCAGTCTAGAGAGACAAAGACAAGTAGTAACCTGCAGGCTACACACATGGTCCTGGGTGCAACAATCACCTTTTAAAGCTCCATGATCAATTAATCAGATATTCCACCCTGAGCATATCTCTCAGCACCCTGGAGGTGGGAAGGGATTCTTTTACACAGCATGTGAACTTGCCATTGATCTTGACCTGCCTCATTCCCCCACAGCATGTCAACTTCTGGATCAGGTCCAGAGTGTCCCAGGAGAGAGCCAGGGCCATAAGGAGCAGCACAGCCCTGCTCTGATTCACCATCACTCTCTCTGAAATTGATGTAAGTGACCTCTGACCCCAGCTTCCTGACTCCAGGCTTAGGTGGGCTGACTTCTACAGGCTTTAAGATCTGCTACTGCAGGGACAGTAGATTGGGAGAGTTCCCCTAGAGGACACAGAATCAGAACAGGGAATGAGATAGGCTTCAGTTAAGTTCTTCTTTTCCTGGTTCAGTGGTGACTCTGGGCCTTTAAGGGAACCATGGTCCCTACCTTGCTCCAGCCAGCTTCGTGCCTGGCATTGGATACCTTCTTGTCATCCTGGAGTAGCTGGGCATGCTCCTCTCACCCAGTGTCTCCTGCAGAGGGATTCAGGGGAGGAGAGATTCCTGGCCCAGGGGAGACTGGGAGCTGATGGTAAAATGCTGATGGAGCCCCCTCTCCTCTCCCTTCCATGAGAACTCAGTACAGTTCCACAAGATAGGGAACCTCGTGGCTCAACTGGGTCTGTACGTCAGTGACCCAGCTGAGGACATCAATCAGGACATCTGTATGCCAGTGACCTAGCCAAAGATACCTTCCCTGGCCTTCTAGCTGATATTTACTGGCTGTATCAACTGCTGCTGCACCAGAAAGGTAAGGAAACCTAGCTGGGAAATGGGACCCAATAGAAAAATGACATTGAGAAGCTGAAGAAATGAGCCTCCTCCCATCTGAGACTGATCCCAATTGGGTAATCGGATGCCCTGCCCAAATCTGCCAGCTCTTCTGAGATTGACCAACGCTGGATAAATCTGTCTCTCTTCTCCTCCTACCCAATTTAGGATCAACCCTTCTTCCCAAGCACCCAGGATACTCCACCCACTGGAGGGAGCCCTGCTATTCTGTTGGACCAGAGGTGCAATGAGGGTTCCTCCCGCGGTGTACCACCACTGGGAATGGAACAATACAGGCACTGAAACCAGAAAGAGAAATCTGACAAGAGAAGCTGCCAAGGAACAGCTGTCATGAGAAAACTGAAGGAATGGAGGCAGGAGCTCACTGTTCAATGTGGCAGGGGTTGGCACTGGAGGTTACTAAAGAGGAAGACAAGAGTCCATCCCAGGGTTCCAGTTACCATTAATCCCCCAATTCCTGAGGGCACCCAAGTCTCTGACAAGTTCTTGTTCTCTTGAGGCAGGAGGACGTTACAGCCAAGATGATGCGCCAGCTCCATGCCATCCATTCCTTTTGCCAAGCCCCTGAGGCACTGCATCTCTTAGGACACCTGTGATGGGTTGTATAACCTCACAATGGGCCAGGAGGAGTTAGAGAGCAGTCCTGGGCCACTGTGATCCCACCCCACCACACCTGCAAGAACCTGCTCAAGCTGGAGGAGAAGTTTAAAAAGGAGCCTGTCATGGGGGTGTATGTATCCCTGCACTAGCCCAGCAACCAATGGGTTAATACAGGCACTGCCAGCGACTGCTGACTGACAGCAGCTGGAAGGATGAAAGGGCTGGGAGCAGAAGGGCAGGGCAGCTAAAGAGGAGTGAGGAGGCAGGACAAGGAGTGAACCGGCCAACAGACTGAAGAGCCTAGAGAGGCCTGAAGGAAGGTAGGAAGCAGCTCAAGGCACAATCAGAGTCAGTAAACCCTGACTCTCCTTCTCTAGCTTTAGGGCCCTGAGCTGGAACCAGGTGGGAGGTGTGGGCAGGCCTGGGTTCCCCTTCTAATCCTCCTGATGGATCTGGGAACAGAGAGGATGTCATTTGCACTGACGCCCCACCTCACAAAGCCAGACAGCTCAGAACGGAGAGAAACAGCACAGGACAAGAGACTTACCTCAGAAGATCCTGAATAAGGGTGCAGCAGGAGTCTGGGCTGCAGGAGAGATTCTGCTAGCAGTAGCTACCCCAGGCCTGAAAGGAGGGTTAGCCTGTCCCTAAGACTACAGAACCCTTTGATCTAACTTCTGGAGGATCATTTGACTGCCCAGTGGAGAGGGAAGGCCCAGGCTTCCATACTAACCACACATTTCATGGAGGGGACATAGACTCTTTTTCCCCTCTTGGAGAGGAGGAGAGGGTAGAAACATTATAAGCCCTGATCCAAAGGTGTGTCACTCACAGGCGACCAGAAGTTGGTTAAAGACCCTTTCTTTTGTGGGGACGTTGGACTGTATACATTTTGTTGGACTCTGTTAACCTGGAACTCAACTGGTGAACAGGCTGGAGGGCCAAGGCCTCAGATCCTCATCACTAGGGCCCTATCAAATTCATGGTCCATTTTGGTCAATTTCACAGACATAGGAATTTAAAAATCACAAATTTCATGATTTCAGCTATTTAAATCTGAAATTGCACACTGTTGTAATTCTACAATCCTGACCCAAAAAGGAGTTTGCGGGGTAGGGGATGTTGTGGTACTGCTACCCTTACTTCTGCACTGCTGCTGGCAGCAGTCCTGGCTTCAGAGCTGGACAGCTGAAAAGCGGCAGCTGCTGGCTGGGATTCCAGCTCTGAAGGCAGATCCACTGCCAGCAGCAGTGCAGAAATAAAGATGGCATGATATGATATTACCACCCTTACTTCTGCGCTGCAGCCTGCACACTGGGCCCTCCGTAAGCAGACGCCACTCTCCAGCCATCCAGCTCTGAAGGCAACGGCATAGAAGTAAGGGTGGCACGATTTAGTATTGTCGCTTATTTCTACACTGCTGCTGGCAGGGTGCTTCCTTCAGAGCTGGGTACCAAGCCAGCAGCCACCACTCTTTGGTCGCCCTGCTCTGAAGGCAGCGGAAAAATAGGAGTGGAATACTGTGATCCCTCTAAAATAACCTTGCAACCTCCCTGCAACTCCCTTTTGGGTCAGGACCCCAAATTTGAGAAACTCTGGTCTCCCTCGTGAAATCTGCATAGCATAGGGTAAAAGCACACAAAAGACCAGATTTAATCGGGAGACCAGATTTCACAGTCCATGATGCATTTTTCATGGCTGTGAATTTGGTAGGGCGTTACCCATCACTTAGCTCGGTTGATCCCATGCCTTTTGTTATCCCTATTTGAGCTACTATATGGGAGGCAGCCCCACAGGATCCTAGATCTCCTCCATGAGACATGGGAGGAGCCAGACCCAGAAACAACCGATCTGGTACAATACATGTTCTGTTTGAGGGAAAACTTGGAGACATGGCAGGCTTTCTTGAGAGAGAACTTAGTAGAACCACGAATGAACCTACAATAACGGGGCCAGGATGTGAAAATTTAAGCCTGGTGCTAGGGTTTGTTGTTTCTGCCAATCTTGAAGTCAAAACTTCTGGCCAAGTGGCAAGGATCATTCATGGTTGTAAAAAGGGCAAGGGCAGTTGATCATCAAATCTGCCATCCAGGGAAGAGAAAAGAGACACAGCTGAACCTGTGAACCTGCTGAAGGCTTGGAAGGACCAAGAGGGCCACCTCATATTGCTTTTTCCACCAGCACCTGAGCTTGGCCCACAAGCACCCTTAATCCATGACTCTGGCTTCAACAGAAACAGCAAATACATGGAGAACAAACCCACCTAGCCTACCATCAGGTGGATACGAACATGGGAAAAAGGTTCCTGAGAATCTACAACCCCTTAGGCAGAAGTTGTGGGAAATGGTCTGCTAGAAACTATTGGCCATGTCGGACTTCAGGGTCATTAGGGAATATCCTAGTGCAGCCTTTCTCAAACTGGAGGTCCTAACCCAAAAAGGGGGTTGCAAGGCTAGTGGGAGAGGGTCAGGAGTATGGTCACAATATGTCTGGATTTTCCCGGATATGACCTTTTTTTGTTCTCCGATCTCCCTCCGGGTAGATTTTGGAAATACGAAAAAATGTCTATGATTTTTCCTTGCCTCCAAAGCTGGGCATCAGGAGAGCAACAGCCTATGGCTAAGCAACCAGTCTGGATAGTAGCACTGCCACTAGCAGAAGTGTAGAAACAAGGGTGGCATACTATGGTATTACCACCCTCCTTTCTGCTCTGCTGCTTGTGGCAGCACTGCCTTCCAAGCTGGGTGGCTGGAGAGCTGCAGCCACTGGCCGGGCACTCAGCTCACATGGCAGCACTGCTGCTTGCAGCAGGGCAGAAGGTAGGATGTCATGGTATGTTATTGCCACCCTTCCTTCTTCTCCACTGCTGGCAGTGATGCTGCCTTCTGAGCTGGGTGGCTACAGAGCAGTGGCTGCTGGCTGAGTGCCCATCTCAGATGGCAGCACCACTGCCAACAGAAGCACAGAAGGAAGGGTGGCATGGTGTAGCATTGCCATCCTTCCTTCTGCACCACTGCTGGCAGTGGCTCTGCCCTCCAATCTGGGTGGCTAGAGAGTAGCTGCTGCTGACCAGATGCCCAGCTCAGACAGCCATGCCACTGCCAGCAGCAGCACAGAAGGAAAGGTGTCATGGTATGGTATTGCCACTCTTCCTTCTGCACCACTGCTGATGTAAGCTCTGCCTTACAAGCTGGATGGCCAGCGAGCACAGACATCCAGCTCAGAACCCAGCTCCAGCTATCCAGCTCTGAATGTAATAAAAGATCATGGACATTTTTTTCAGATTTCCAAAATCTGCCCAGAGGGAGATCGGAGAACCAAAAAAAGAAGTCATGTACAGGAAAACCCAGATGTATGATGACCCTACTCACAACCCCCCTACATTTCACACAAGTTCCATGAAAATGGTCAGAGATTCTCAGGAAAGTTTTTCATATTTCAAATATCTTTCTGGATGGAGATTGGAAGACCAAAATAAAAGAGGTCATATCCAGGAAAACCCAGATGTATGTTACCCCTATCAAAACATCAGCACCCCTCATATTAAGTGTCCAGCTATTTGTTTGTACATAGTTGTGTAGAAAGCCACAATCCTTGGACAATGTTATGATTATTGCCACAGTCAAAAAGGCTTCCAGATCCTCAAACTGTATCCTGTTGTCTATTTTTTATTTCAGAAAATATGTGTAAGCAGAGTCTGAATGGATGCTTCCCTGACAGCTAGCTGGGAGGGGAAGGGACTATGGGTGTGTTTATGTAAATAGTTTCTCCTGCTCTGATTACATATTCATCATTTATAACTGTGTCAATGGATCAACTTTGGCTGGTGTTGGGTACAAATGACTTTAGTATTGAATGCAGGGGTAGTGAAATATGGTTACCAACATTGCAATTATTGTAGGAATACAGGAAAGCAGGACTGTTCTTAACCTACCAAAAATGAGGGTGCAGAGCAGGGGTGAAAGTAACTTACAGAACTTACCAGTACTGCCGGAGTCTTGAGGGGGGCATGGCCTCATCCAGAAGAGATGTGGCCTCTCAAGATTTAAAGGCCCTGGAGAACCAGCTGTGGCTGGGAGACCCACAGCCTTTAAATCAACCAGGGGCTCCCAGCTGCAGAGGTGGCTGGGAGTTCCCCAGGGCTGAGGGGCAAATTAAAGGGCCCAGGGCTCTGGCCGCCAGGGGGAACCCCGAGCTTTGTGGGGCTGGGGCAGGGATTTAAAGGGCCCAGAGCGCCTGCCACTGAGGGAAGCCCGGAGCCCTTTAAATCCTGGCCCCAGCCCAGCCACCAGAGCCATGGCCAGGATTCAAAGAGCTCTGGGCTGCCCGCAGCCGCAGGGAGCTCTGAGCCCTTTAAATTCTGGCCCCAACCCTGCCGCCGGAGCCGCGGTGGGGATTCAAAGGGCTCTGGGCTGCCCGCAGCCGGGGGGAGCTTTGAGCCCTTTAAATCTCAGCCACGGCCAGGATTTAAAGCACTTTGGGCTGCCTGCAGTGGCGGGGAGCTCTGAGCCCTTTAAATCTCAGCCGCGGATGGGATTTAAAAGGTTCTGGGCTGCCTGCAGCCGCAGGCAACCCAGACCCCTTTCAATCCCCACCATGGAAGTCGATGCAGTCTAGCACGATGTACTGGCTCTTGCCAGTACACCGTACTGGACCAGATCGGCTTACTTTCACCTCTGGTGCAGACACAGATCAGGCATGTGAAAGGGACTTTGGGGTTGCTGGACTTAAGAACCTGAGGGAAAAAGGACACTGCCCAACCTACTTGTGGGTGAGTCTTTTACTCGTGGTTTATGTTTATGAACCCCGTTTGCAGAGCTTTCCCAAATTAATGCCAAGTTACTTCCCTCCTTTTATTAAAAGTTTATTTTTTCTACACTCAGACTCTATGCTTGCAAGTGGGGAAGTATTGCCTCTCAGAGGCACCCACAGGTGGTGTGCAATTTTCCGAGGTTACTGGGTGCAGGTTCAAGCCGGTTCTGTGGTGTATCAATGGAAAGGAACTCCTAGATATTGAACACAGCCCTGGATGCTGCTGGTTCCACCTGGCAGAAGGGTTATATAAGTTTCTTAAATGTCAATATATTTATTCCTGAAGGCTGTTGCTTTACACTTTTTGAGAGGCTTCAGAGCCTTTGACTGCAGGGATAATGCTTACATGCTTCATTTAGTGCTCCTATGAGTCTGTACAGTAATTTACTCTCACTTTTTTGGGGAGGGGGCAAGGGGAGTCCATCACAGCCTGAAATATTTTCAAAGGGGAGCTTTAATGCATACTACATACTGGACAAGAGAGGGTTAACCCCCTGCTATGGATGGTAGAAATCCCACCCCTGAGACTGTGCTGGGCATGCTCCAACTGCTGCCTCAGGATAAAAGGGAGCAACCCAGCTCATTCAAGGTGGAATGCAGGAAGGGGAAGGATTTTTAATGAAGGCTCCAGCTGAAGTGCTGTCACAACCATTAGCTGCAGGACCTGGAGATCCTGAGATTTGGATTGGAAGTCTATGGCTAACAGAGCCCCAGGGAATCATCCATGCTGATGAGCCCAGAGACCCCAATACCTGACTGCAGCTTCTGGAAGCATGGTAGGAAGTAACCCAGGGAGAGTGTGTGAGTGGTATCTCCCACCCAAGTGAGGTCAGTGTGTTTCAGTGGGATTCCCCACTAACTCTGTGGTGGACCACTCTACCAACTGTTAGGGCCCAGGGTGGGCCAGGGTGCCCCTACCTGGCCAGCTGCCCCCCTGCCCAGGTGGTGGTCTCCTGGGTACTGGCCTCTAGGCTGCACTGTCCCTTTTCTGTGGACTGTTATATAGACTCAGGCTGCTAGGCTGTGCTGCCCTGAACACAGGAGCTGTTGTAATTTACTCTGGCCCCTAAGCCACACTGCCCTGTGTCTGTGAGCAGTTTTATGGACTCTGGCTGCTAGGCCACACTACCCTGAATACAAGGGCCTCCCTAATTGATTAGGCTGCACTTCCCTGACCCTAAGGGCAGCCATATGGTGTCTGGGTCATGCTGCTTTCAGCCTAAAGACTGTCAGGTAGCCTGCAAGTGTGGTGGTATCACAACTCCATAATGCCCCAAATGAGGATGGGGTGTGCATACCACATGACAGGGGCCCTGCAAAATAAGTTTGAGATCCCTTGCTTTAGATACTGCTTTAGCTGAATTCAATAAGGAAAATACATTGGCTTTGTGATGGGATGTCACCCTCAGGGTGCACTCTGTTTGCTATGGGAAACACTGTGCCCCTCTAAGACATGCAGCTGAGGTGGCCCTATTTTCATATGGCTTGGTTGGAGACACAGCCAGCCTCACCAGGCTCTGTTGTCACCCATCATGACAACATGTGGCACCACTCATGCAAACTGAGCTACCTGAGTGCAAACAGCAACACCAGTCAATTTCCCAGCTCCTTGGGCATGCATGCCCCCATTGGAGTACAAATCCAAAATTATACTATCTTGCACTGCACAGGGATTTGTACAATGTAAACTCATAAATAGTTCACTCTTCCCTCGATGTGGAAAAGATATGCAACAAGCCTGTGTTAACCAAGCTGAGATTTTTTTTCTCCAGACACATCACTCAAAGGCGCACTGGTTTAGATAAAGCAAAAAAACCCAGTTTAACTACAAAAAGATAGATTTTAAGTTATGTGATAGTAATCAGATCACCTAGTAAATAAACAAAACTAAGCCTAAAATACTAGAAAGATTGGATTATAAATTAGCAATTTCTCACCCTGACTGATGCTACAAGCAGTCCACCAGGTTTCCATGCACAGGCTAGAAATCCTTTTAGTCTGGGACCAGCATTTCCCCCAGTTAAGTCTTTGTTTTTCAGATGTTTCCACGAGTGCCCTTGTGTGGAGAGTGAGGCCTCTAGAGGAGGTAACATCCCACTTTATATAGCTTTACTATATGGTGGGAGTCCTTTGAATCAAACATAGTTTCCAGCCCAGTTTGTGGAAAAATACAGGTACCAAAATGGAGGTCAGTGTCATGTGGGCTGGTCACATGCCCCTTAAATCACAACAGCCATTACTCATGGGCTGGCTGAAAGGTTCACCAGAAGGTTAAGCTCTTCCATATCCCATTGTCTTGGCTGATGGGCCATCAGCATTGTCTAGCTTCTTCATTGTTGTACCTGAAAGGCCAACTGTGGGTCTGTTCCAGAGTAAGCACATTTGAAATATAGATACATCATATACAAAAATGATACATGTATACAACTAGAAATCATATTCAGCAAATCATAACTTTTCCATAGATACCTGAGAAGACATATCTTGTGCAAAATGCAATATGTCATAATTATATCAATTATACAACTATGAAGAATATGAGGTGCAGTCACAGGCTTGTCAAGGTTATTTGGCCCAGTGATTTATTAAGACCAAGTACATATGAAACCAAACTAATTGTTGTATTAATTACTTTGCTGGATACTGTGGTGCTTGGTAAATTTTCAACAACATCTAGAGTGGTGTCTTTGCTCTTTCAATAACAGAGGCTGGGCGTTCCCAGCAATAACAACAGGGAATTGGGAGAGGGCTCTGAATTCAGAGGAGTACTTCTCCTTTGGTATTGTACAGAGTCTATGATTCGAATCATTTTCTTTTGCAGCTATGTAGCAAAACCCTGCTTGAGTGAGAGAATTTCCTGTTATCTAGATGAGCAAAAGCTCTGGCATAGTCAATCTTAGAATGTGCAATTTCGCTCCCATTCAAGTCAAAGGTCCAACTTCCAATACACCCCTCATTTGTGTGTGTGTGCGGATAGATCTAATGAAGCGTCACCAATAAGTCACAGTGTTTCCAATAGACTCCAGCAGGGATTGGTTCTTGGCCAAATGCTATTCAATATTTTTTCAATATACAATGACCTGGAAGAAAACATAAAATTACCAACAAAGTTTGCAGATGACACAAATGTTGGTGGGGTGGTAAATAACAATGAGAACAGAACACAGCTGCGGTGTGATCTGATTCACTTGGCAAACTAGGCACAATCAAAACACATCTTTTAATGGAACCAAATGTATAGACACAGATACCTTTGTTATATACTCATGAGAAATCAGTCTGGCTTATAAAAACTTTATAGTGTGTAAATTATGCATGTCTGAAGCATAAATAGTTGCTGTCATGCTGTTTTGTAAGTTTAGCTTGAAGTAGAACTGTCCTTATGCATTACCAAATTAATAGGCAGAGACAATAAAGAATAGCAACTGCCTGCACAGCTGCAGTTTTGGAATAAAGCTAGCATCAAGCTTTTGGCCATAGTCTTCTGTAACATCCTGTACTCATTACTTGGGGGAAGGAAGCATCACAATTCCTTCTTTCCAAACCTTTGTCTGGAAGTTCAATGGTTCTGATGGAGTGGTCTTTAGTCACTATGGCCTAAATCCTCAAAGGTATTGAGGCACCTAACTCCCACTGAAATTAAAGGAGTTAGGTAATTAAGTACCTTTTTGAGGAGCTGCCCATGCAAATCTCAGTGCAGGATCAGGATTCCTTTCTGCCTCAATTTACAAAATTTAAGATCCAGTGGTCTGAGCACTCAACTGAGTGCCAGGAGCCCTTGAGTTCTAATCCTTCCTCTGAAATTAACTTCTTCTGTGGACTTTAGCAACTCACAGACTCTGTTCCTTGGTTTTCCCCCCGATGGAAAAGTCAGACAATTGTTTCCCTTCTAATTGTATGAGGATTAATTTATTAATGTCACTTAATTACTTTTAAATCCATGAAGAGAAGCCAAAGCATTTGAATGAAACCAAAGGTGTAACAAAGTGACCAGCTAATGTGGAATGGCTGCTGGTAGGAAAAAATAAAAATACCAATAAAAACTTTCAAAGGAGTATCAAAGTTATTGTATGACTTTTTTTTATTACTATTGTCTTGCATTTCCGTAGCATCTATAAATGCCAGCAAAGACAGTGCCTAGCACAATTGGACCTTGGTATGTACACACAGTAGCAGACAGTTGCCACCTCAAGATGCTCAAAAAAATCTAAATAAAGTGGAAAGGTAAACAGTCACACAGAGGGTAGAAGCGACTCACTCAGGGTCATACAGCAAGTCCATGTCAGAGCTAGGAATATCACCCAGGTCTCCTGAGTGCTCGGCCATGGCTTTACCCAGTAGACCATGCTGCTTTTCTAAACATAGCTTTTTGCTTGTAATGAAACTAATCTGATTCTTAACTTTCACAACAAGAAAAGGGCTGACATGCTAAGCTCGTCCCAGGCAGGCTCCCTTACTCATCTGTTGTACATTGTTCCTGTGTGTGTTCACTGTTATTAGCTGTCTCCATAATTGAAATAGCTCTCTGGAGAAGCTACTCCAGGTGCTGATAGTTTTGACTGCAGTGGCACCTTTAATCTTTGTGTACAGTGGTGAGGAAGGGCTTCTGTACATTTCCCTCCCACTGCCTGACTTGTCCATTGTTTCTGTGGAAATCTGCCCATGACATCATTCAACCAGCAAGGAAACTCTAGGTAACTGAGTTCCCAACTCACCTGTGGCAGAAAAGTCATCAGGACAGTCTATAACATACTGTTAATTTTTTTTTTAAACGCAGTAAATATCCACCAGAGGCCTGCTGGGCATACTGAATCCTGAGATAGGTAAGGAAAACACATATCAGATGAGAGCCGAGACAAAGTGATGCGACCAGCCTGCTGCACATGTGTGATGGGGCATCCACCCCACCCTGGCAAGTAGGGGGTTAAGAGGTCTAGGTATGCTGCTGGAGGAAGTGACCAATAGGAGGAGGGGCTGTGCCCCTAAATCTGGCCTGGATTGGTACCTTGATGTTAAAAGGTGCTACATCCTCAGCCTGGATGAAGGACTGTCACAATCTCAGATGCTGGGAATGTACAGCTCTAAGTCTCAGAATAAGGTAATTACACACAGTTCAGGCTATCAAGAGTTTATGTAAACCACATTCAAAATAATCACCCATCAAATTAAAGTTTCAGTTCATGAATTGAAACTGATTTCAATCTACATATGGTAAAGGTATTCAAAGTGATTCCTGGTGACCGTCATAGTATTCTTGTGTTAACAGTTTTCATGTTGAGTTTCACTTCTAATTCATTTTCTTTGATTCATAGCATAATTTTCCTTCACTGTTGTAGTGATTTACATAGAAGATACTATTAAAAAAAAAGAGATGAAGAAAACTAACCCCCTAGGATACAATTTAACCTTTGTAGTAAATTGTCTTGGTATAAGGATGACTCTAGACCTGAGGCTTGATCACCCAAAATGTGGTAAATTACAAAATTCTTCATTTACCTGTGCCAGTCTGTAGAAATCCAGGGCCACACAAGTAGGAGTTATAAGGGTGGGAGGTCCAAACAGCCAAAGTCCACCTGGTAATCAGGACCAGTTGCCTATCAACTAGAGAGGAAAAAGGGCTGGAATGGCTGGTGGGGAGTTCTGGTGCACAGCATAGTGTAAGATGGTCTATCAATGCTGGAACTTTATTTTAAATTGTTTCATATCCTTGGGTAGAGGGAAGAATATTTTTATTCTGGAACTACTCCTATACCTTGAGAATGAAATACTTATGTTTTTTGGATAGGTTTTGTACCTGGGAAAGGCAGGTTTTTTAATATGTTTGGGGAGCGGCACTGGGCCTAATAGCAGCTAAGGAGTTTTAAAACCTCTTTTGCAGCTTTCTACACTAAACTGTGAGGGTCTGTCATGTTGTCTGTTTTTTTTTGTTTTTTTTTTTAATAGTTAAAAGGTATGTTGAGCACCCATAAAAACTGCTAACTTCTCAAGTGTTTTTTTTTAAACAGTAAAACATTTTATTTTACTTTCCCTTCTCCTTCCCTGTAGTTTTATAGACTTTTATAGGGGAAACTCCTTTGCTTAACAGTCTTTGGATGGTATTTAATAGTAACATGAAATGTTCTAACTGAGGGGTGAGGGTAGAATTGGCTTTTAATAGCATTGGGTGGTAGTTACTGATGTCTATCTGTTTTAAGACTTAGAGGGGGAGAGAAAATGATCTTCTGTGTTTCTCTTATACAGAACCTCTTACAACCTTGCTGCTGAGAAAGTTACAGGGAAAGCATTGTATCTGATTAGCCACTCTTAAGGTTTGGCAAGCTTCTAGCAGTTGGACTAAAAGCATTGTTTATAAATTTGTCTTTCTGTCCACAGGCACACAGCAGTGCTGCAAAAGATGGCTTTGTCTTGGCTAGCTAAGCAAGAGAGAGATAGTAAAAGAAACAAGATGGGGAAGGGGAAATGACAAATTAGGTAAGTGGTGATTGCAGAAACCTAAAGTTCATACTCAAGCTGTAACTTAATGTAGCTTGTGGTACCATCTGGTTCCCTATCCTTGCCCAGTCTGGCCAGAACACTGTTCAGGAGTAAGAGAACAAAGGGCCAAAGCTGTGACAGTAGATTTGTGAGTCCTAGGAGATGAAGGAGAAGCTGACATCCATGATGGTGTGGTTTGTGCCTACTGCAAGCTGGGTCATTCAGCAACCTAGCTGTTACCAAGTAACTTCCAGAAGGATGTGGCAACATGGTCCCAATCAAAACACACAGCTGCTGATTTCAATTATAGCAACATCCTTCTGTGCTGATGCTGAGCACCATTTTGGCTGATTGCTTGAGCAATCTTTTAACCACCTAAATACCCCTTGTTGGTTCTTTAAGCTTAAAGACCTCCAGTTTTCACCAGTGTCTTCCATTTTTGTTTCTTTTCAAATGTTGTTTAACAGTTTGAGTTAGACTCTTACTATTACCTGCTTCAGACAATTGTGCATACAGGCCTTCTACACAACAGAGTCTGCCTGGGACCACTACCCTTGGATTCATAGCACAGCTCTTGATGAATAAAATAAGTTAAGAGTAGTTACTTCTGATTACACTGGGCCTGAATTTGGCACCCTACATTCTAAAATAATTTCCCATTAAAGAGCACAAGAGCTATGTCTATAAATTATTCCATGGTTTGATGCTCAGGGTTCTGCACATTTCAGTCACGCACATACAATATGCACAGAGAAGACTATGGTCTTTTCAAGACATCACATGGGGTCTTCATTAAGCACTGTGAGGGTGAAGGAGTTTGAGTAGAATTTCCATTAAAACTACTGATGTAAATATACCTGCTTGCATATGCTGAATAAACTCTGACTGAAACTGGGAAACTGTATAGCTAGCTAGTGACTGACACTCCCTCTCACTATAGTGCACATTCAGTGTTTATAGCGCACATTCAGTGTTTATAGCGAGGAAGCAACGAAATACTTAGAACTGCATGAAAAACAGAATCTCACCAAAAAATTGCCAAACTTTCAAAAGTCTCCACACCAGGGCCCGTGCAACCACTAGCTGAACTAGGCGGCTGCCTAGGGTGCCTAGTGGTTGAGGGCACCTAAAAAACCTGCTCAGGCGAGGAGGTGAGCTGGGGCGGGGGCACGCAGGGAGGGCCGTCTGCAGTAACATGGGAGGGGTGGGGAGAGGGCACACAGGAGAACTGCTCCCTGCCCCAGATCACCTCCACTCTGCCTCCTGTGAGTACACAGCCCTTGCTCTAAGTCTCCTCCAATCAGCGCCGCAAGCCTGGGAAGGGAGGAGAATTACAGCAGCATCAGTGTCCTCAGCAGAGGAGAGCTGGGGCAGGCTCCCCGGGCAGGGTTACCGGCTGTGGGAGGGGGGGGTAACCAGCTGCGGGGGGGGAGGGGATCCCTGGGGGTGGCAGGCAGGGTTATCTGGGGGGGCGGGTGGCTCAAGGTAAAATTTTGCCTAGGGTGCAAAACTTCCTTGCACCAGTCCTGCTTCTCCCCTCTATAATTACACCTATTAGAGTAGCACCTTGAGGCCTTGTGCAGGGTCCAAGGCCCATTCTTGGCCAAGAGCTAGTATAAAGCTTATCATTTTCTTCCAGGGTTACTTCTTCCCTTCGCTAACCCTCATTATTTAAGTCCTCTGCAGTTTGCCTGCAGGGAGGAAGAAGGAACAGCTTGTGTCACCATGCTAGCCATGTTGCTGAATGCACTATGGGAAAGTGCTTAGATACCATGGTGATGGGAGTAATGTATTAGCTGAAACAGAACAGAAAACAGACAGGAGTCCAGATTCCTAACAGAAAATACTGAGCCCAGATAAGCAACAAAGTAACTTTCATTTGACAAATGGATAAACATTAGGCTTCTCACAGATCTCCTGGGGCCTTCCCAGGACTGATCCAAGGAGCATAGCTGTTGCCAACTCTCATGATTTTGTCATGAGTCTTATAATTGTTTGTTTAAAGCCCCAGCCCCTGGAGTCAAGTGGATATGTGATGATTTCAGCCTTCATTCTTAAACGAAAAGTAACTTTCTAGTTCTGGTGGCTGGGAAGAACTTCAAAATGTGACCCCAGTGTGCACACATGACTCAAAAAGGAGAAGGCAAATAAAAAGAAACATGAAATCTATTTCTTACATAATTTCATGGTTTTAAGGCCAATCATTATTTTTGGTAAGCCTGCCTCATGATTTTTTTGAACATTTGAGGTTGGCAATATGGTGGGTCATATAGGCTACCTAATATTAACTCCTGCAGCAAACAGTCCAGGCTCCAGGAAACAATAGTGCTGATCGTCTCAGAGAGCCCACCCAGTAACCTCTGGGCTAATCTTAGCAAATCGCTTATTCCTTATTGAGAACTCTAGCAGCACCCAAATAGATGTGATGTGTGCACACATACAGTGCAAAGGTGAGGATGGTCCTGGAGGGACTTCTGTGTTTTGTGCCACCATCTTCCCCCCGTCCACTTGCTTCATGCCTCAGCTTTGCAGTTGCCAGGGTGATGAGCATTTTTTGTTTTGTTTCCTGAAACTAGTGGCTGGGAAATTATTCCCTTAAACAAGAGACCGACTTCTGATAGGGCCGAGTCCTGGCCGGAGGAGGGAGACAGGTACTCATTAAATCCCGGGTCCGTCTAGCAGGCACCTACTTCCAGCTTTTCAGTTAAAGATCTGGATTACTGTATGTGGGCATTTGGCCGCTCTAGAGCGTTAACCCCTAGACAGGCGGCAGAGTGCAGACTCAGGGTCCAGGGAGGAGCATAAGTCCCTCTCCCTGCCCTCCTAGCAACTTCTCTCTCGCAGATATACACGTTCTTCCTCCGTCCCTCCCTCTTTATGCACCTCCGTCCCGTCCAGCTGAGGCCACGCATTCCCAGCGCCCCGGCAGCAGCTCCCACCGCTGTCCCCGCACACACTCAGCTCGCGGCACCGCGCCGCGCCCCGGGCTGGGACAGCTGAGGGCCGGAGCCCGATAGCGGAGGGAGATTGGGGACCAGAACCAGCTCCTGAGCCGGGGATTGGTTCCCTCGCCGCGCCCCGCCCCCGCGCTGCCCAATGGGAGGAGGGGGTTTCAGAGGCGCTCTATATAACCGGCTCCAGAGGGCTGCAAGCAGGGAGGCAAAGGGAGCCGGGTGGGATTGACAGCAGAATGAGGGCGACACGTGGCTGTGACCGGAGGCAGAGCCTGGCCAGCCTGGGGCTGCTGCTGCTGCTGTGCAAGGCAAGGGCAGGGCCGGGCCGGGCCGGAGCTGCGGGGAGGGGGCTGCAGGGTGCCCGCTGACTTGGTCTGTGTGTCTGCCCCGCAGGTGAGTGGCCAGCCGCCGCCGTGCCCTCCGCAGTGCAGCGGCCGCCCGTGCCCGGCAGAGCCGCCCAGCTGCGCCCCGGGAGTGCCCGCCGTGCTGGACGGCTGCTCCTGCTGCCTGGTGTGCGCCCGGCAGCGCGGGGAGAGCTGCTCTGAGCTGCAGCCCTGCGACCAGGGCAGCGGCCTCTACTGCGACCGCAGCGCCGGGGCCGGGCAGGGCATCTGCGTGGGTAAGTGCGGCTGCGGAGCCTGAGGCGGGGTCTTGGGCCAGCTGCAACGGGGCCCGCCTGAGCGCATCGCAGCCAGAGCTGCTGGCCCCGGTGCCAACCTGGGCTGGCCAATGCTCAGTCGGGATGCTTCGGGGCTGGGCGAGGGACATCAGCTCCCAGCTGGGCTATGCCCGGGGTACCGCCTGGGGGCAGCCAGGCACGCTTCCCTGTTCCCCACACACAGATCGGGGAGCCCCTAGAGATGGGCCTGGCTGCCCCTAACCTGGAGTACGTCACAAGGAGAGAATTTAGCCATGGGGATGCTCAGGCACCAAGGAAATCTGCTGGCTTCCTCCTCAGCTAGGGAAATGTCTCTCTCTTCTCCACCTCCATGTATCCTTCTGTGATTTACATTCCTGTTTGCTAACCATATGAGCTACCATGGCACTGCCTACTTTAGATCACTGCTTGGACACCTCTTTCTGGCATCACCTAAGGATTTCACCACCAAAGCACTGGGATAGCAGGTGTGGCAGACAAAGTGAACTCCTCTAAAGTGTAAATGAGGAGAAATCTTTCACCTCAGAACTTCAGTGTCTGTGTTCTGCTATAATAGAGAACATTGTTAATGAAGTGGAGCAAACAGTGTCGCCTGTGTGTAGCATGAGTTACATGTAAAACTAAGACACTTTTCCCTCTTTATACCAGTGCTTGAAGGAGACAGCTGTGTGTTTGATGGGGTTATTTATCAGAGTGGGGAGACATTCCAGCCCAGCTGTAAATACCAGTGTGCCTGCAGAGATGGACAGATTGGCTGTGTGCCCCGCTGTAACCTTGACCTGCTGCTCCCTGGTCCTGATTGCCCTTTCCCAAGGAAAACTGAAGTCCCAGGAGAGTGCTGTGAGAAGTGGACTTGTGACCCTAAAGAGGAAGTGACTTTGGGCAGTTTTGTGATGGCTGGTGAGCTATTCAGACTAGATATTGCAGTCAAATTAACCCTGTAGTGATTATGTATTGGAAATGCCTACTTGGTTATCAGACCTAGAACTCTGCTTCCAGTTCTTCTATAAGAAATGCATATAGAACATACAGAAAATAGGAATAAAAGTGGAATTGAAAAAGGCACTTAAAACACCCCCAAAGGACACCAATGCATAGCCATTTTTAACTGTAATTAGCCTCTTAAAACCAGGGCCTGATCCTGCAGACACTACGTACCAGGAACAGCAGTGCCCAATCACTAGTCCCATAAGCACTACACCTGGTAGTGTGTGCAGAGATGGGGCTGGCCTGAGAAATGATTTTATTATGGTAGTGCCTAAGGGCCAACCAAGAAGGGACCCTCACTGTGCGAAGAGTAGTAAATGGTCCCTGCCCTGACAAGCTTGCTATCTAAATAGACGTGGCAGAAACAGGGTGGAGGAAAGAGTAGAACACAAGCATAGTGAACAATGGGATGGTGGCAAACATCATGTGACTTCTGATTCTTTTGGGGTGGGGGGTTAGCTAGGAAGTGATATTCTGAAAGGAAGGGGGATGAGGAGTAGCTGTGCAGTGAAGCTAAGGTGTAGCGACGGGGAGGAAAAGAGTTGGCACAAAGAACCTATCCGTACAGGGCAGAGAAAGTCTGGTCAAAGCTCTCCAAGGACCAAAGATCTCTGATTGGACTGTATCCACCCCTACTTGCAGGAGACTTTGGATGGCTTTCTCTCTGCAGTCTTCTCCCAAGGCCACATGGGGGGGTGGGGGGCGGAGACAGAGACAGGGAGGGGGAACCAACCACCTGAGTCCTACTGCTCCTAGATCTACATTCTTGCTGGTTTCTCTATGAGACTAAGTAACATCAGATACTACAGAAGTCACCTTACCTATACTCTTCCTAAAACTATATGCTCTTCCTAAAACTTCTGTCCATTGCAAGTGGTAACAATGGTGGAAGATGTGGTATAGACATGGTAGTTAAAATGGCACCAGCTTCCAGCAGCTGTATATGTTCAAGCTCCCATAGCTACAGCTGTTAGCAGCAGCAGGCAACAGTAGGGGAAACTACTAGTGTAGATACAGTCAGTCAATGGGTCTGAAAGAACCGTCTCATTCCAAACATTCTCATTCCTCTTGTTGTCACTGGGTCTGGCAGGAAAACTGGGGAAGTCTTCAGCTCAGGTCTCAGGGAACCAGAGGAGCATTTTTAGAAAAATCAAGTACCAGCTGGATTTTCTTTTTTTAAAGCAGCAGCCATGTACCTTCCCTTCCACCTTTTCTGAAATTATGAATGTTCTTCCTTTTTAAAACTGTAGTTAAACCTACCAGTTCTTTGTAAGGTAAACCTGCAAATCTAGAGGTAAAAGGTAGGCGTTGGGGCCACTGCACACTGCTTGTCAGTAGGGCCTTGATCCAGTCTCTTAACACTGCTCAACATCAGCTCACGCATTTGAAAAAGGAAACCATATTTACTGGTTCTTGCCTGGCAAGAATGTTGAGCTCTAGTTACAGTTTAGAACATGCTCTGAAATATCTGATGAAAGGTACCGCATGATGTAAGTACAAAATATTGGCACTTTCATCCTACAATTCCTCATAAGGTTTGCTTTTTGTTGATGACAGGTAGATGCATGGACATTGTCAATATTGGTCCTGGCCTTCCCCCCTCCCTGCCCCCTTTTTGCAACTGGAGAGATCCCTTAGAAAATCTCCAGTTTTTTGGAGCCTTACTTTGCAAGAGGATAGTGGAATAGCTTCTAGCAAGAATTGTCACAATGATGTAGCCAGTAGGTTTCCACTGGGAATCAAGCCAAGCACTCTTGACTGGCTCAGGAAATGGGTGTTCCAAGGTCACTTGGGCTCATTCTGGTTCTCTCCTATGGTAAAAGAATGTTAGCCTTCACCAAGTAACCATAGAGCTGGTAATATTTGTTTTGCAACTTAACATATGCTGTACACATTTTAGTACAGTGTCATAACAATGATAAGTCTTTGTAAGTACTTCGACTGACATCACTTTTTTAATAATTGACAAGATTGCTTTATTCCCATAGCCATAAAATCATCTAATTTACTTCCACCGCAGTTTACTACAGTTCAATAAAACGTAAGGGTTGTCTTGAAATTATTTCATACCTAAATTTTTGACTAATCTGACAAAGAACAAAAGATAAACCTTTTGTAAAACATAGTCATTCACACATGACTTGCAAATCAGCAGTAAAATCCTCATCACAACTAGCAGTGATGGGAAATTGTCACACTGGGCATGGAGACTGAATGATTCTCCCCTCTGGTTTAGGGTTGGGATGCGTGGGAAGGGATAGTGTACATAAATTTCTGCACTAAGCAATACTCATTTTGTTGATAAACAGAGGACTTCAGTCTCCAGGGCTGTCAAGTGAGCACCTTTCAAACACCTAAATAACAAATCTCTAGTACTTAAAAGCACTCCAGTAATCCACTTTAAATTTGCTAAGTCCCATTTCAAAGTCATAAATGTAGAGAATTTATTTTTGTCTGTTTGCTATGGACTCTTACAGGAATCCAATATTTTTATTGTAATGGAGTATTTGGGGGTTTTTTATCTATAGCATATACAAAAGAATCAGCTCTTGGAATTGATGCCTCTGACTCACGTTCCAACTGTATTGAGCAGACAACAGAATGGAGTTCATGTTCCAAAAGCTGTGGAATGGGCTTTTCCACCCGCATTACAAACAGGAATCCTCAATGTGAGATGGTGAAGCAGACACGACTCTGCATGGTGCGACCTTGTGAGAGCGAACAGCTGATTGATAAGGTATGAACCCAAGCACTTGCTAGAGTGAGTTCTTTGTTGCCCTAATTCGTCCTCCTCTTCAAATACAAAATATAATGCTGGCATTTCAAGTGCATTAAACAGACACATGAACAAGCAAAGTTTGCTTTTTTCCAACACATTGCAGAAGTTTTATTTGTAGGGAGGTGCTGTCAGTTAACTATGTTCTGGCATCTGTATGTTTCATAGGATTTATTATAATTAGTAACAGTTTTAGTTTCTAAACTTCCTGGTGCAACTTTACTGACTTCAGAGGTGTCAAAGGTTTAATGTGGGCGAGGGTTTGGGATTTTTCTTGTACATTTAATTTTCAACAGTGGACCTGACCACAGAATAAGTAGAGGTGGCTTACCAGAGACTTGTGCAATACATGAATTAAGGGGCCTGCTCTCCCTATCCAGCACTCCTGCTGTGGGCAAGCGGGACATGCCCCAACCCCACTCCCTGGTAGGAGTGCCAGGCAAGCAGAGCAGGGAAAGCTCTCATGCCCCAACCCCGCTCCCCAGCAGAAGCGAGTGAGGGGGATTACAGGCAGAAGGGGTGGGGATGCGGCCCCATTTGCTCTGGTCCAGGGCCTCACAAAACCCTAATCTGCCTCTGCTAGTAATATGTCCAGTGAAGTAACTGGAGTCTGACTGCTGTAGTGCCAGTGAAAAGATGAGAAACAGGCCCAAGGTTTCCAAACCTCACAGTAAACTTGCACGTTTCTAACTTCCTTCTGTTTTTCAGTCAGTTAGTATGCTAAACTGCCTATATGACACATTTAATGCCACTTCATGTTTTCCTTAGAAAGGGAAAAAGTGTGTCCGAACAAAGAAGTCATTGAAAGCTGTTCACTTTGAGTACAAGAACTGCACTAGTATACAGACCTATAAACCTCGCTATTGTGGGCTCTGCACTGATGGACGATGCTGCACGCCACACAACACCAAGACAATCAAGGTTGAGTTCCAGTGTCCCCAGAGCAAAGTCTTCAAAAAGCCAATGATGCTAATCACTACCTGTGTCTGTCATAACAGCTGTCCCCAGGACAATGTTTTCTTGCAACTGTTAGAGCCAATATTCAGTGGAGTAAAAATATGAAATGCTTAAACCAGGTTACTTTTTAAAAAACTTAAAATGTTTGAACAGTTTATATGAAACTTAACCGATGATCAGATGAATGTAATATATCCAGTCTCTTTCTAAACTTGTATCATTTCTTCCTGTAGTCAAATAACTCACCCTATACTTTAGGGGAGGAAAAAATGTATTTCACTAACTTGGAGACAGTTCAGTTTCCTGGAATATAGTTTCATCTTTAATGTAAAGATGAGTAAGCAAATGACCAATTTCTCTCCTCCTTGGGAAATTATGCCATTGACCTCAGTAGCAACAGGATCAGTGCCCTTTATCATGCATTTATTAAAAAATCCTCTTCCTGCTACTTTATGTAAAAACTTCCATGTTCTTGTCCTCTCAATTTGCATAATATACTAGCTCTGTTTCTACAGAACAGTTCATTACAGTAAGAACAATTTGATTACTATAAAACCCTATTGAAAAGAACATTGTATTTTTGAGGCCATGTGCAGGTAAAAAGTGGCATATCTGACTTTTTTTTTTTTTTTTTTTTTTACTGAGAATCAAGTGCCACATGTGGCCCCAAGAATGCTAGAGAAGAGGCATAAGACACAAGGCAGATGAGAGAAACTTCACTAAACTCCAGATACTTAATGGCTTCACAAGGAGCCCAGTCCAAATCTTATTGAAGTTGACCATCTAATAATACCTAGTTCTTACAGCACTCTTCAAAGGAAGGTCAGTATTCTTATCTCTATTTTACATATAGGGAAACTGAGGCACCGGGCAGTGAAGGTCATCTGGTGCTCAAGCCGGGAATATGACCATGTCTGGATCACTGTCCAGTTCTCTGGCCATTAGACAATCCTGCCTCCCAAGTGTTACAATGTTAGTCTGCAACAGTAAAAGGTTTGTAAATTACTTTAAAGTATTGTTACTCTTTCTATAAAATGGAACACAATACATGTGTATATAGAAACTGTATATATTGTAATGTTTCTGTAAATGTCTAAGCACTGAGTAAATAAAACTGAGCTGAAACTTTTTCTTAGTTATTTTTGTTACCTCCAAACTTCCAAAAAAGGAAAAGGCGAAAAGTTGCAGTTAAAATAAGACCCCATTCTTGCGAGGTGCTTGGTACACCTCTAAATCCTAAACCTCTACTGACTAACAGTGAGGTGATACAAATTCTCCATCTCTTCTAGAAACCTGTAAGGGGATAGGTTTAGAGTGTATATACAAACTGACATTGGGAAAGGATTGTGCAGCAAAGAAGTGATGGGATTAGATATACTGTCATAAGGATTTTGGTGGCTTTTCTTAATCTGTGACTATTGTCTAACAAATTAATTTCCAGCATTTACTGTGGCACACAGTTGTAAGATGCTACAATTTTCTCCTATAATTAGGAAATAACTCTTCACTGTGGAAGTGTTGCCTTGTAATAGCAACCACTGTATAAATAGACTACAATGGTAATTAGCTATTAAAGAACCATGCTGTGGTAACATCTATGAAACAAAAACATTGACCAGGACCCCAGAGTGTGGGGTGCTGTATATACACTGTCCCCCAAGGAACTTACAATAGGGAGACTGCATTAATATGGATTTGCATTATTTTGTATACATTGTGTTGAATTTGGTCTTGGGTCGTGCAAGCTTTACAATGTGGAGGATATAAACTCCGTATCAAAGCACTGAACCATATTCGGACACTTGATTGGCTAAACAGCCCCATCATTATGGGACTACTTCCATGAGTAAAGCTAACTAGGTATGTAGATGCCTTACTCTTATAAAGATCTATCATAAGTTTGAAACTTTCTCATCCAGGTCACCTTGAGGACATTGTTGCAGGACCCCAGTCTTCATTCAACTGAAGCCAGGGGGATTGGGTTGCTTACTCACGGCCTGCATCATTGAGTGTACTGGTGCCAATCTACTGATGAAAACATTAATGATCACAAAGAAGCTTATTGAAACCTTTCATTATAGCTCTTTAAAATTTTACAAGATATAATTTCATTCATTGCTAAAGCAGGAAATGCTCTCATGTAAATATAATAAAATGCTATGTGTAGAATCAGCTCAATAAATCTACATTTTGTGGCTTCAGTTTTAATGACTGAGAATGTAGCTCCCTAAAGTAGGAAGCTTGAGCCACATTCTAGTCTACGTTCTAGCCACTACACTGCATGTGGCATAAAGATTTTGTAACACACCCCATCTAGATTCCCACAGCAGAGTTTGTGTAGGAAATGCTATGATTCCTCCCTCTAAGCCCCCAGTACCGAGGTGTGCCAAGATGGGGAGAGCTCAGAGCAGTTTGTGCTTCAGCTACTCAGTTGTGTGTGTTTAGGCTTGTTTATTAAGACCCTAGTACACTTTTAGCACTATGTAAGTTAACAAATTTCTTAAACTTCCTGCAAATTATTACCTTCATCTGTTAATTTGCAGCAGACAAGCCAAGTATTAGGTAGCAAAGTGGTGCAGTTGCCCAGGCGTGTTTTAACATTTTAGAATTAAAGTTAACTCATGTAAAATTGATTTTAAATATTAAGAAGGAAGGTACTGTACACTTAGGGTCAGGCTTGGGTTAGGAGGGGTTACAAGGTTCATAAGAGAGAGATATATATATAGTACATAACTAGCATAGACTCAGATTGGGGTGCAGAGGTTTTTAAAATATCAGTGGATAAGTGATCTCGGGTACACCACCCATAGAATGTATTTAGAGTCCAAGTCAGTACTGGTGTAGTGAATAAGCACATGGGTGGGGTGCACCCCTTGGTTCATCAGGGAAGGAAGGAAGTGGGTTATTTCCCGGGCTGGCATTACTCAAGGTGGTACTGATCGTGTCACATGATGTGCTCTGTGTATAAGTCTCTGGACCACCTGATGGTGTCTGACACCATGAGCCAGGTGTAACATCAGCTCTGCATGCTCTCAGCACTGGCTTGTTAGGGGGGGTCCAATATGTCCAGGGCTCCCACGACCAGAGCGTGGATCTGGACCTCGTAGCCCTGGGCTCTCAGGGTGTCAGCCAGCAGGGTGTATTTCAGCTCCTTCCATGCTTGGGCCTCATGGAAGCCCAGTGACTGTTTTTGAATGGCACCATGACATCCACCATTAGAATCTTCTTCTTTTCTGTGTCTATTACAGGTAATCTGATCCAATGGTAAATTCTGAGCAGGGAGGTTTCTATGGTAACTCCTTCACTTGATTTCTGCAGTTTGACAGAAAGTTTCTTCCCTCCTCTCCCTTTTGAATAAAATTTACTTTATTTTGACATCTTGTTTAGGGATTTCTGGGGGGGAGGGGAGAGGAGAGAGAGGGGTGTGTTGTAGTTTTTTACTTTTGTCTGTTGTGGCATCATTCCTCCTTGGATTTGCTTTCCCTTCACTCTACATTAGTTTGTTCCTTCTAACAAATACTTCACTGTGGTTTGAGCCTGTTCTGCCAGTTCTTCCAAGCAAAGCATGGGACACTTAGGTGCTCCAGGAATGGGTACAAACTGGATATTAGGAAGTTTAGACTTGAAATTAGACGAAGGTTTCTAACCATTAGGGGAGTGAAGTTCTGGAACAGCCTTCCGAGGGAAGTAGTGGGGGCAAAAGACTTATCTGGCTTTAAGACTAAGCTTGATAAGTATATGGAGGGGATGATATGATGGGATAGTTTAATTTGGGCAATTGATCTTGGATTATCAGCAGATAAGTCTGCTCAATGGTCTGTGAGGGGATGTTGGATGGGATGGGATCTGAGTTACTGCAGAGAATTCTTTCCTGGGTGCTGGCTGGTGAGTCTTGCCCACATGCTCAGGGTTTAGCTGATCGCCATATTTGGGGTCGGGAAGGAATTTTCCTCCAGGGCGGATTGGCAGGGGCCCTGGAGGTTTTTCGCCTTCCTCTGCAGCGTGGGGCATGGGTCACTTGCTGGTGGATTCTCTGCAGCTTGAGGTCTTCAAACCACAATTTTGAGGACTTCAATAACTCAGTCATGGGTTAGGGGTTGTTATAAAAGTGGATGGGTAGGGTTCTGTGGCCTGCTTTGTGCAGGAGGTCAGACTAGATGATCATATTGGTCCCTTCTGACCTATGAGTCTGAGTCTATGAATGGAAGTTGGCAGTTCAATAATTGACATTGTTTGTTATGAATCTGTCTGCACAAGGGTGGGTGTACCAATTTAACTCTGCAGAAATAGATTTAGTTAAACCAGTGCAATTTGTGTTTGTGGAGACAAGTCCTAAAAGGCCAAATCCTCATTACCCCATTTCTTGGAGCTACCTAATCAAAATTAAATTATTCAAATATATAAGGTGGGACAACATTCAGCAGTCAGAAACTCATTTTTAAACCTCTCAAGATGCACAGGTTATCAACTCTAGACCTCATTCAGTATATTACACTTACACCACTGTAACTCCACTAGTGTGAAATTGGAGTAACATGGTGATTCAGTCCAATGGAATTCTGGGTGCCCCCTCCTCCACTGACTCACCAGAGCTGCCATATTTAAATTTTGGGACTTAACTCATTCATAGGCAGAAGGGTTCCCCTATAGCCAATTGCTCACCTAATTGAAAACTTGTAAAATTGGTTGCTTTCTACCAATAAAAATGGTAATAGGAAGGCTATGGTGCAGCTGGACACATGAGTGATGTTAATAGAGCAACAGGCTATCTGACAAGGTCTCTCACACAAAATAGCACGTTAAACAAAGGTGGCTGCAGCCACCTCTGGGACCATCTCATCCAGGAGATTTCAGTTAAGCAGCAGGAGCATGCACTGTTTCTCCACTAATCTTGTGCTTGACCTGCTAAGATGGCCTGATGTCGTGGCCATATGTTGTCTAAAGATACATTGTATACAGAGCTGGCTCCAGGCCCCAGCGCGCCAAGCGCGTGCTTGGGGCGGCATGCTGCAGGGGGCACTCTGCTGGTTGCCAGGAGGGCGGCAGGTGGCTCTGGTGGACCTCCCGCAGGCGTCCCTGCAGAGGGTCTGCTGGTCCCACGGCTCCGGTGGAGCATCCGCAGGCACGCCTGCGGGAGGTCCACCGGAGCCACGGGACAGGCGAGGGGCAGAGCGCCCCCTGCGGCGTACCACCGTGCTTGGGGCAGCGAAATGGCTAGAGCCGGGCCTGATTGTATAGAATAGAAGCAGGCTGCCTCTGACTAACCAGTAACCTCATCCTCTCCAACCACAGGAGTGCCCAAATACTAAGGTAGTAATGGAAATCTTGCACTGGGCACACACATGTTCCCTCAATAGTGGGAGCTTGTCACCATACTTCTGTGTCCTAACCCACCAAATGCTGCAGTCTCAACCAAGGTGGCAGTGCAGATTTCAAGCCAGCACCCAGAAAATTTGAGTGGTGACAGCCTAACACCAGCTGCCTGATCTGCAAAGAGACAAGGTGGGTGAGATAATGGTCTTTTATTGGACCAACTTCAGTTGGTGAAAGACAAGCTTTTGAGCTACACAGAGCTCTTGAAGAAAAAGGTCTCAACTACCTTGTCTCTCTAATGTCCTGAGACCAACAAGGCGACAATTGCACTGATCCATAGAGGACACTTTTAAGAAATTCTTTCCTTGCTGATTTAGGAAGTGAGAAAAAAAATCCAAATTTTGTCCTAAAATCACCAAAACAGAGATGCCCTCATACACTGCTATTATAAAACTGTCCATATTTTCAATAATTTTGTCTACCAAAGAGCAAACATACAAATAGGCTACTTTTTTTCTTCTCCAGTACATTCTCAGTGGAAGACACACATACTACTCTCTCTTCCTCATTTTCTTCCAATCACCTACCTCTACCCCTTGTGCTTGTAAGGAAGTACAATAGCTACATCTGGACCCTGACAGAGAACTCTTGGAGACAAATCTCTAATCTCTGTATGTACGGTGGGGTGTTTATCCCACAAATGCTATGAAACTGTTAGTGTGGACCTGAGAAACCAATTAACCTGTCTGAGTGCACCTGGAGGGTGGGCCACGCCTACTTAGCGATAAAGTCCAGTTGGAGCGGGAGCTGGGTTTTTTTCCCATAAAGAGCTAGGTGAGCCCAACTGAGGAGACCTAGAGGACAGAAGAGGAGGTGGAGAGTTCTCTCTTTGGGGAGTTGCCTGAAAGAAGACCAAGAAGGACAGACAAGCCCACAAGCTTCTCCAGGGGTGATCTGAAAACCTGACTGGAGCCAGAGGTCCTGATGCCTCATAGACTTTAAGGCCAAAAGGGCCCATCATGATCAACTAGTCTGACCTGCGCATTGCAGGCCACAGAACCTCATCTACCCACTCCTGTAATAAACACATAATATCTGGCTGAGTTACTGAAATCATCAAATCATTATTTAAAGACTTCAAGTTACATAGAAGCCACCATTTACATTAGTTTAAACCTGCAAGTGACCCATGCTTTGTGCTGCAGAGGAAGGCCAAAAGCCCCCAGGGTATTCTGCCAATCTGACCCAGGGGAAAATTCCCTTCCAATCTGATATGGCGATCAGTTAGACCTTGAACATTTCGGCAAGACCCAGAAGCCAGACACCTGAGAAGGAATTCTCTGTAGTAACTCAGAGCCTTCTCCAGCTAGTGTCCTATCACCAGCCACTGGAGATATTTGCGACTAGCAGTCAAAGGTCGGCTACATGCCATTGTAGGCAGTCTCATCATACCATCCCCTCCATAAACTCATCAAGCTCAGTCTTCAAGCCAGTTAGGTTTTTATCCCCCACTGTTCCCCTTGGAAGATTGTTCACGCCTCTGATGGTTAGAAACTTTCATCTGATTTCAAGGCTAAACTTATCGATGGACTTTAGCCTGCCTGAATGCCTGAGTGAGAGGAGGAGTGTACCAGCCCTTGGTCTGTGGGGCTGATCGAGGCCTGGAACACTGGTTAGGCAGGAAGACAGTCAAGAGCAACAGAGGGATGCCTGTGATGAGGTGGCTGCCAGCTGAGCCCAGACAGACTGAAGTTTTGGTTTTGTATACGTTTCTGTTGGACTTTGCTAAGGACTCTGTGGCCCCAGAAGGAGCAGGATGCAGTGAAATAGTATGGCTGGAAGGCCAAGGACACTCCTGCAGCCTGAGTAGGCCAAAAGAAGGTGAAGGAAACTGAGGCAAAATGTGCTGCAACACCACATCCAGTCAGGAGGGAGCATGTTGAGGGCAGCAACTTCACTACAACATTTTTGATATGTGCACCAATCTCTGTACAAGCTGCTGCTCTGAAGTACTAAGTCATTGCCTCTGTGCCTATGAAGCTCTCCACAAGTTACTAAAGTGAGAATCCTCTCGGTGGGAAAACAACGGTATTTTTTCCCCTTCTGACAAAAGCAAACATTTTGAGTGAAATTTTGGGGTTAACTTCAATGGGATCTGGATTTCATCCTGTGTGCTTTTTCAGATGTTGCAATACATGATAATAAGTGCAGGAATAATAGAACCATTTCCACTCTTCCTTCCCAGCCCAGGCTTTATAGTAAAGCAAGCTTTACTATCTGGGTATTATTATTTATATAGTGCTGCAGCTGTGCATGGCAATGTACATCCCATAACAAACCTAAAGCTAATGGAACAGACTTGTACCCCTCTTCTCTGCTGTGCTAGGAAGATCCAGAATATGGTTAGTCCTACTTTTAGTTAATTTTTCTCTAAGCGGACATGAAGAGTTGTTACGTGTTGAAGCCTCATGCATTAGCTCAAGTTTCAGAGCCATTTCCCTGGTCTACACTGGGGGCGGGGGGGGGTGGGATCAATCTAAGTTACGCAACTTCAGCTACATGAATAACGTAACTGAAGTTGACATACTTAGATCGACTTACTGTGGTGTCTTCACCGTGGTGAGTCGACTGCTGCCACTCCCGTGTCAACTCCAGCTGCGCCTCTCATGGCGCTGGAGTACAGGAGTTGACAGGAGAGGGCTTGGGGTTGATTTATCATGTCTAGACTAGATGCGATAAATCGATCCCACTGGATCGATCGCTGCCCGCTGATCTGGTGGGTAGTGTAAACATACCTATTATGGTTATTACTACCATTTATATTCAAATATCTAGTGTAGTCATCAACATCTAAGTTACAATACTTGCTTTGAGATTTAACACAGGGCTGTAAATTAGTGCAAAATTTTGCTCTGAGAGCTACATTAATAATCTCTTAGCTCCAATATTCTGTACTCTAGTAATGTCAACAGCTGGTCTATGGATGTAGAATATCTGAACTGATATCAGTCAAGACACCTGCCACACAGATGTGAGATCAACATTGGCCCGTAATATTCAAGGTTTCAGTAAAGGTGCTCCTAAGGCTGAGCAATCAACACTTGAACCCCTGTCTTTAAAGATGCCCCAAGAATACTGGGTCAACAATCTTTAAGTCCCCTTCCCTGCTGTCTGTGGAGGGCCTGGGATCTTTAAAAAAAAATCCACTCACCTGCCAATTGATAGTATCTAGATCTCTCCCTCTGAGGAAAGGACACATCAGACACTTTCTCAGTTCACAATGGATGCATGGACTCCTCACTCCACCACTGCAATACCAAAAGGCGCATTTTAAAAATAATTTCATGAAACTTGAAACAAAACTGAACTGTGTGGAAAATGTGATGCTTATTAATTTGGCAATACATAAGGACAGTTCTACTTCAAGCTCTACTTACAAAACCGCATGACAACAACCTGATTTCTCATGAGTATATGAATATATACATAGTTAGCTGTGTCTATACATTTGGTTGCATTAAAAGATGTAAAAGCAGCAGAGAATCCTGTGGCACCTTATAGACTAACAGATGTTTTGGAGCATGAGCTTTCGTGGGTGAATATGCACTTCGTCAGATGCATGTAGTGGAAATTTCCAGGGGCAGGTATATATATGCTAGCAAGCAAGCTAGAGATAATGAGGTTAGTTCAATC
>NC_133770.1:277347889-277371077 GCF_003597395.2 Chelonoidis abingdonii
TCAGTGAGAGTGCCAATGCCCGAGATGATGGGGCGTCCAGGATTTCCGGGTTTGTGGATCTTGGGTAGTAGATAGAATAACCCTGGTCGGGGCTCTAAAGGTATGTTGATTTGTTCCGGTGTTAGTGTAGGGAGTGTCCTGAGTAGATGTTGCAATTTCTTAGTGTATTCCTCAGTGGGATCTGAGGGAAGTGGCCTGTAGAAGGCCACTTCCCTCAGATCCCACTGAGGAATACAGGCCACTTCCCTCAGTAATTATTTTGGTAATTATTTTATACTTTCTTCCAGGTCATTGCATATTGAAAAACATTGAATAGCATTGTGCCAAGAACCAGTCCCTGCTGGAGTTCATTGGAAACACCCTCACTCATTGGTGACTCTGCATTAGATCTATCTGCACACACACACGCACGCGTACACAAACACAAATGAGGGTCTATTGGAAGTTTCATCTGTGACTTCAATAGGAGCAAGATTGGGCACTAGAAGGTTGAATATCAATTTGGCTTCATATGAACTTTGCCTTAGTAAATCATTGGGCCAATAACCTTGACAAGGCCAATGTATTTTCCTTATTGAATTCAACTAAAGCAATGTCTAAGGCAGGGGTTCTCAAACTTTTTTTGCTGCTCCCATCCCCTTTGAAAATATTTCCGGCTGTGATGCACTGCCCCGCCCCCCCCAAAAAATTGACCGCAAATTACTGTACATACTTATAGGGGCATTAAATGAAGCATGTAATCATTATCCCTGCAGTCAAAGTCTCTGAAGCCTCTCAAAAAGTGTAAAGCAACAGCCTTCAGGAATAAATAGGTGGACATTTAAGAAACATGTTTTCTGGGGAAAAAAATAGACAACAGGATATAGTTTGGGGAGCTGGAAGCCTTTTTCAGTGATTGTGGCAAGAATCAAAATGACCAATTTGTGGTAATAATCACAATATTGTCCATGGATTGTGGCTTTATACACAACTATATACAAACAAGTATCTGGAAACGTAAAGTTAGGAGTGCTGATGTTTTGATAGGGGTACCATAGTCTGAGTTTTCCTGAACATGACTTCTTTTTTGGTCCTCTGATCTCCATCTGGGTGGATATTTGAAATATGGAAAGATTTCCTGAGAATCTATGACCACTTTCAAGGAAGATGTGGGAAACAGTCCAACAAAAATTACTGGTTGTATTGTACCTCAGTGTTGTAGGGGAATCCCCTAGTGCAGTGTTTCTCAAACTGGGTGCCCCAACCCAAAATGGGATGACAAGGATAGTGCAGGAGGGTCACAAGTAGGGTCACAATTTATCTGGGTTTTCCTGGGCCAACTTCTTTAGTCCTCCAATCTCCATCTTCGATTATTTTGGAAATATGAAAAAATGTCCATGATTTTTCCTTGCCTTCAGAACTGGATGGCTATAGAGTAGCAGCTGCTCTCTGCTGCCCAGTTCGAAAGGCAATGCCACCACCACCTGTGATCAGGGCCAGTGCAAGGAAGTTTCATGCCCGAGGCGAAACTGCCACCTTGCGCCCTGTCCCCAAGCCCTGCAGGAGCTCCGCCCTGAGGCGCCTCCCCCCATTGCAACTCCCCCTCTGCCCTGAGGCACTCCCCCACGGCAGCTCCCCCCACCCCAGGGAGCCATTCAGCATCTCCCCACCCTAGCTCACCTCTGCTCCAGAAGCCCTGCTGTCACACCCGTCGCTGGGCTCGTGCCACGAGTGCTAAGCAGAGCTGTGGAGCTCTGCCCAGCCGCTGGCGCCACTGCCGGCAATAAGAGAATCGCATGGGATGGAGCGGCTGCTGTGCTGGGAGGGAGAGGGAGTCTGAGCCGCCGGCAGGCAGCCCAGGGGTTTCCTGGGTCAGCGCACGGCCAGCAGCCCGAACCCCTGGTCTGCTGGTGGCTCGTTGACCCAGGAAAACCCCTGGATTCCCTGCCAGGGGTGGCACGCTGACCTAGGGGAACCCCTGGGCTGGCAGCCGGTGGCGGCGTGCTGACCCAGGGGAACCTCTGGGCTGCCTGCCGGTGGCTAAGATTCCCTCTCCCTCCTAGCGCAGCGGCCGCTGAAAGGCTTTAAAAAAAATTGGGGGCACTGCTTTTTGGCGCCCCCAATGTTGGCACCCTAGGCAACCGCCTAGTTGGCCTAAATGGCAGCACTGGCCCTGGCTGTGATGCAGAAGTAAGGGTGGTAATACCATACCATGCCACCTTCCTTCTGTGCTGCTGCTGGAGGTGGCACTGCCATCTGTGCTGGGCACCCAGCTAGCAGCCACTTGCTCTGCAGCTACCCAGCTCTGAAGCACCCTGACTTTCACAATAAGCCAAAAATCAAACTAATCCCATTTCAAAATAAGGCCAAAACAAGCCAATCTCTAAGAACCCCAAGACTCTGTCACTAGATTCCCCTCGACGTGCAGTCTGGGACTGTGGTGGGCCCACTGCGCACACCTGACTCTATCCCTCACTTGCCCCTGCTTGCTGGGAGCCAATCAAAAATTAAAGAAGCAACAAGCTGCAAGCCAAAAACTAGCCAACAAGCAACTCACAAGACAATTAAGCTGAAAACGAGCCCAATTTCTGTGTTTTGGCATGTCTGCTCAGAAGGCAGCACTACCACCAACAGTGGTACAGAAGGAAAGCAATACCATACCATGCCACCCTACCTTCTGCCCTGCTGCTGGTGGTGTCACTGGCTGGTCACTTGACCAGTGACTGCTGCTCTCCTGCTGCCCAGCTTTGAAGGCAAGGGAAAGTCATAAACATTTCTTCATATTTCCAAAATCTACCCAGAGGGAGATCAGAGGACCTGGACGTATGGTGACCCTGCTTGCGACCCCCCGTACGCTACTTTGTGACACCCTTTTGGGTTGGGATCCCCAATTTAAGAAGGCTGCATTAGGGGATGATTCCCCAATAACCCTGAGGTCCAACATGGCCAATAGTTTCTGGCACACTGTTTCCCACAACTTCCGCCTAAGGAGTCATAGATTCTCAAGGACCTTTTTCCCCAGCTCGGTATCCACCTGATGGTAGGCTGAGTGGGTTTGTTCTAAGAACACCAAGGGGAGGTCTTCAATTAGCCATTGTATTTATTCTTTCTGTTCATGCCAGAATAATGGATTAAGGGCATTTTTTGGCTGAGCTCAAGTTGTGGTGAAAAAGGACCTCTTGGTCCTTCCAAGCCTTCAGTAGGTCCACATGGTACATCTGTGTCTCTTTTCTCTTCCCTGGATGGCAGATTTCATAATCAACTGCCTTTGCCCTTTTTACAACCTTGAATGATCCTTGCCACTTGGCCAACAGTTTTGACTTCAAGATTGGCAGCAACAACAAACCCTAGCACCAGGCTTAAATTTTCACATCCTGGCCCCATTATTCTAGGCCCATTCCTGGTTCTACTGAGATTTCAGCAGGTTCTCCCTCAAGAAAGCCTGAAGCGTCTTTGTCCTCAAACAGAACACACATATTGTACCATGTTGGTTGTTCCTGGGTCTGGCTCCTCCCATGCCTGGTGGAGGAGAGCTAGGATCCTGTAGGGCTGCCTCCCATATAGTAGCTCAAAAGGGGATAATAGAAGGCATGGGATCAACCAGGCTCAGTGTTGGGGATCTGAGGCCTTGGTCCTCTGGCTGATTCACCAATTAAGTTCTGGATTAATAGAGTCCAACAAAATGTATGTAATCCAACATCCCCACAAAAGAAAGGGTCTTCAACCTACCTCTGGTTGTCTGTAAGTCGCACATGGTTTATAATGTCTCTAACCTCTCCTGCTCTCCAAGGGAGGGAAAAGGGGCCCATATCCCATCCACGAAATGGGTGGTCATTACTGGAGCCTGGGCCCTCCCTCTCCGCTGGGCATATGGCCAAATGCGTCATCCATGATCTTCCAGAAGTTAGATCAAAGGGTTCTGTAGTCTTCGGTAAAGGCTAACCCCTTCTCTCAGGTCTGGGGTAGCTGCTGCTAGCATAATCTCTCCTGCAGCCCAGACCCTTGCCGCACCCTTATTCAAGATCTTCTGAGGTAAATCTGTTATTCTCTGTTGTCTCTCCCTCTTCTGAGCTGTCTGGCTCTGTGAGGTGGGGCATCAGTGCAAATGTGCCTGCCCTAGCCAAATGGGGTGGGTGGTGTGGCTCCAGCTCACTCAGCTCAGCGGGGCTGTGTCGTAGCTTCCTACTCAGATTTGAACCTTAGCGTTCATAAACTGAGAAGCTAGCAGAACCCTCTAAGCTTAATTACCATCTTAGATCTGATATCGCTGCCACCAGCCAAGGATTCCAGGGCTTGGCTCCCTCTGGTCTCCCAAAACCTTCTCTGGGGGACCCCAAGACTCAGAAGCCCTGAGTCTTACCACAAAGGGAAATAACCCCCCTCCCCTTGTCTTCTCTTTACTTCCTCCCCAGGCTTCCCCTCCGTGGGTTATCCTGGAAGATTACTGTACTTAAACTCCTTGAATTACAAAACAGAGAGGGCAATTTACCTTCCCCCCTCCTTCTTCCCCTGAGGCTGCACAGATTCACCCTCCGTAAATCTAACACAAAGAGAATTTCCCTTCCCTTCGTTCCTTAGCCTACCCAGAGAAAACTCAAACAGGTCTTAAAAAGAAAGCTTTATATAAAAAGAAAGAAAAACACATAAACATAGTCTCTGTATCAGGTTGACAATACAGGGTCAATTGCTTAAAAGAAAAAATGAATAAACAACCTTATTCAAAAAAGAAATACAATTTAAACATTCCAGCAACTACACACATGTAAATACAAAAACAATATAAAAACCTATATTGTCTTATACCTGTACTTACAACTGGGAAACAGAAGATTAGAAGCTTGAAGATAGAAAGATCCCTCTCATAGCCGAGAGACAGACAAAAGACCCACACCCAAAACATTCCCTCCCTGAGTTTTGAAAACTCCGGTTTCCTGATTGGTCTTCTGGTCAGGTGTTTGGTTCCCTTCGTTAACCCTTTACAGGTAAAAGAAACATTAACCCTTAGCTATCTGTTTATGACAGGCTGTCAGTCCACTCCTGGTGTCCAGTAATCTGGACATCCTCTATGTTCTCAGATCCAACAGGGTATTGGTAAGGGGAACCCAGGCCTGCCCCCTCCATCAGGCTACAGCTCAGGATCCTCAAACTAGACAAGGAGTCAGGGTTTGCTGACTCTGACAGTGCCCTGAGCTCCTTCCTCAGGCCTCTATAGGCTCTTTGGTCTGTTGGCATGGTTCACCCCTTTCTGCGCGGCTCTCTAGCAGTCTGCTGACAGGAGTTCCTTTGTCCTGCCTCCTCACTTCTCTTTAGCTGCCCTGCCCTTCTGCTCCCAGCCCTTTTATCCTTCCAGCTGCTGTTAGCCTGCGAGTCAGCAGTGGCTGGCAGAGGCTGTGTTAACCCATTGGTTGCTGGGCTAGCGTGGGGCTACATATACCCCACAACAGGCTCCCTTTTAAACTTCTCCTCCAGCTTGAGCAGGTTCTGGAGGTGTAGTGCGGCAGGATCACAGTGGCCCAGGACTGCTCTCTAACTGCTCCTGGCCCAGTGTGGGGTTCTCTTCAGCTATCCCTTAATGCGAGGATGATGTCTGCCAAGAGGGTTCATTGGTGAGTTTTTAAGTGGCTGAGAAGCCCAGTTTGTGCCGCGGAGATTTTCCCACAGAAGGGAGAGGTGTAATATTGGAGAAGATATAGTTGTTGGCTGGAGTGTTGTGCCCTTTCTTTCCTCCTTTGTCGCTTCTCTGTCTCATGAGCACGTCTGTTCTCCTCAAAGTGAGCTGTGGCTTGGTGTATGGCAGGGATGGGCAAAAGAGGCTTTTTAATCTGGGCCTCAAGCTCTCACCAGGGATCGAGGTCAGAGACTTGCCACGCAGCTCCCAGAAGCAGCGGCATGTCCCCCCTCCAGCTCCTACACATAGGAGTAGCCGGGGGCTCTCTGCACACTGCCCCCACCCCAAGCCTTGCCATCTGCAGCTCCCATTGGCTGGGAACCATGGCCAATGGGAGCTGCAAGTGTGGTGCCTCTGGATGAGGCAGTGCGCAGAGATGCATGGCTGGCACCACACCTCCATGTAGAAGCGAGTGGGGACATGCTGCCCTAAGCCTGCACCCCTGAACCTTCTCCCTGTGCCCCAGTCCCCTGCCCCAGCCCTGATCCCCATCGCACCCTCCAAACCCCTTAGTCCCCACCTGGAGTACCCTCCTGCACCCCAATCCCCTCATGCCCAGCCCCACCCAAGAGCCTACACCCCCAGCCGAAGCCTTCACACACACCCCGCACCTCAACTCCCTGCCTCAGCCCAGAGTCCCCTTCCACCCTCTGAACCCCTCAGTCTCAGCCTGGAGCACCTTCTTGCACCCGAAACCCCTCATCTCCAGCCCCACCCCAGAGCTCACACCCCCAGCTTGAGCCTTCGCACACATACCCCCCACATCCCTGCCCTAGTCTGGAGCCCCCTCCCACAACCTGAACTCCTCATTTTTGGCCCCACTCAAGGGCCCACACCTCCAGCTGGAACCTTCACCCTTTCCTGCACCTGAACCCCCAATTTCATGAGCATTCATGGCCTGCCATACAATTTTTACACTCAGATGTGGCCATCAGGGCGAAAAGTTTACCCACCCCTGGTGTATGGTGTGGCGCCACTGTGTTATCTTCCGCCCCAAGTCCTCCCAGTTTGTTGAGTTGCTGCCTCCCTTTTTAAGGTGTACGTTCAGCATGTCTTTGAAGTGCTTCTGCTGCCCTCCATGAGCCCTTCTTCCCTGACTTAAGAGAGAAGAGCACTTGCTTCGGGAGGCGAATGTCAGGCATACGTACACAGTGGCCAGCCCAGCAGCCCTGTTCGCCCCCTCGCTCCTCCCACACACACTGCAGAGCCACAAAACAGCTGATTATGGGAGGCGGGAGGCACAGGGAGAGAGGAGGAAGCGCTGATCAGAAGGGCTCAACGGTGGGTGGGAGGCACTGGGAGGAAGGTGGGGAGCTGATAGGGAGGTTGCTCAGCACCCAGGACTTTTTCCTCATCGGTGCTCCAACCCTGGAGCACCCACTGAGTCAGTGTCTATGGGCTCAGAGGATAGATTAGAAAATGCATCTTCCAGTCTCTCCTTTCTAGTCCTCCCCAGCACTTAGGTAAAATTGTCCCCTGCCCCTCCTTGTTGTGCTCACCTCCAATATGTATTGGAGCCTGTCTGTGTCTGCGGACTCTGCCAGAGGGTTTCCCAGCATGGCATCCAGGAGTTCTGGCAAGAGCTTGTGCAGAGCCTGCCAAGGAAGGGAGAGCCATGGGTCAGAGTTAGGGAAGCTGGGGAAATTTCTCCTCCCTGTCAATAGCCTCCTGCCTGGCCAATCAGCATTGAGACTCTGAGAGGTGGGAGTCTGAGGGGTCTCACCAGATGTCCCAAAGGATGGCCCAGGTCACCAATGAAGGGGATCACTCTCAGAGCACTATTCCAGCCCCACCTCTTTGTGAGGGCCTCCTACAATGAGAGAACCCCTCCCCTTCTCCCGCCAACACAGGTAAGGGAGGTGGAGGGAGGGAAGCAAGTAAAAGGGTGAAAACAGAAGCAGAGAAGGAGAGAAAGGAGGGAGGAAAAGGGAAACCTAAAATGACAAACCTCAATGTCCTCAGTGATTCTATGAGAGAAAGTCCTAGGTAGGAAATGTGGATGCTCATTTTCTAGCAAAAGCAATAGTAGGAAAGGAGAAAACTCCGAAGAGGTTCATCCTCATGCTCATGTACGTGAATATTAATTCTCTCTCAGTCCTCAGGGAGAGACTTTGAGGAGGAGACTTACTGCAGCAAAGCTACGGGGGTCTCTGAGGTTACCCCCTGCCCTGAACCTCTGTCCTGCCTGACTGATGTCAGCGTCTCTCTTTTAGGTCACTACTTCCCTCACCCCCCCACACACCCCTTTGCCCAATAGGCTGAGGTTCTAATACAGGCCTTTGTGATGTCACTGCCATGCCCACTTCTCCCCTGCATGGCTGATGTCCTGAGCCTGGTCTGTCCTTTTGGATACACTGACTGATCAGAATGAAGTGCTCTCAAATGAGCTACTAACCAACAATTTGTTCATAGCCATTATTCAGCTGGTATGTTAGAAGAACTAGAACATTAGAGAAAATCAGGAACCGCACAGAGACAACTATTGGAGAGAAGCAGCAAGATTAATGAAATACATGATAGGCTATGACTTATTTGAGAATCAAGGGACCTGAGTCCTCCCTGTCAATAGCCTGCTGCTCGGCCAATTAGCATTGAGCCTCTTAGAGGTGGGAGTCTGAGGGGTCTCACCAGATGTCCCACAGGATGGCCCAAGTCACCACCGGAGGGGATCACTCTCAGAGCACTATTCCAGCCCCACCTTTTTGTGAGGGCCTCCCATAATGAGAGCAGCTCCTCCCCCTCCTCCCAACACAAACCTGCTTTTTGAAGGGAAAGAAGCAGGGAAAAGGAACGAAAGAAGCAAGAGAAAGGAGGGAGGGAAAGAGGAAAAGGGAAAGCAAAAAGGACAAACCCCAATGTTCCCAGTGATTCTAGGGCAGTGGTTCTCAGCTGGGGGCACGTGTACCCTGGGCATATGCAAAGGTCCTCAAGGGGTGCATCAACTCATCTAGACAGTTGCCTAGTTTTACAATGGGCTACATAAAAAGGACTAGCGAAGTCAGTACAAACTAAAATTTTATATGGACAATGACTTGTTTATACTGCTCTATGTACTATACAGTGAAATGTAAGTACAATATTTATATACCAGTTGATTTATTTTATAATTATATGGTAAAAATTAGAAAGTAAGCAATTTTTCTGTAATAGTTGGTCTGACACTTTTGTATTTTTATGTCTGATTTTGTAAGCAAGTTGTTTTAAACTGAGGTGACACTTGGGGTATGCAAGACAAATCAAACTCCTGAAAGGGGTACAGTAGTCTGGAAAGGTTGATAGCCACTGCTCTACTAGCATTGCACTTCATTATATGGATTTAAACAGACTGGCCAGATTATATAGCAAACTACAGAAAAGAGAGACATCTAGTGGTAATAAATGAATTTATGTGGAAATTACAATTTACTTAGTGTGGGTCTGATCCTAGAAGTAGATAGAGGGTGCTCAACATCTGGCAGGATTTGGCCTATAGACAATTTGATTGATAGTAATTTCATCTTCATATGTTGGACTGGCATTACCAAGGCTGTTAGGGCAAAAGATGCCCTGACAGCTGTCTCATTCTTTAAGTATTTCAAATTATTATTAACGTGATGGTAGTACCAGGGTGCCTCAATGAAGACTGGGGACCCCATTGTGGTAGGTGCTGTAGAAACACATAGTGAGAGATAGTCCCTGACCCCAGAGAGGCTTAAAATCTAAAAAGATAAGACAGGTAAAGAATGGGAGAAGGGAAGGATTTTTCCCTGTCACACAGTGAGGCTAACAGTCAGGAAGTGTCCTAGGGCCTCTTGAGACACAATCTAGGGCCATCCTTCCTCTCTTATCTTCCATCTTATCCTCCATCCTTTTCTTCAAAGGATTCCTGCTCCAAGGGGGAGTGGAACAATATTCTTTCTTTAGGTAGCACCATAGAAGTGTCAGGCACTTTACAGAGACATCAGACCATAAGATCCTTGGCTCAGAGAAGTTTACAGTCTTAATCACAAAGAAAACAAACTATGATGGAGGAAGATGTGGAGGAGGCAACAAAGAACAAGAGGGAAAGGAGAACTGCTCTTGGAAGCAGTAGCCATGGGTTAGCAATATCACAGTTTCAACATTTTCTCTTTCCTACAAGCATGCTGTAAATGTTTTGTTAAGTATTTTAAGATTTTATATAGCACCAATCACTCTGGCATCTAAGCAATGCAGTCAACAGGGCCAATTATGGCCCTTATATGCCAATACAGAGATTCTGAGCTGCAGTGAAGCCCAAAGGCAGACTAAGAAAAGCTGTTGTAACTTATATCGGGGGCTGTCTGGAAATCTTGACAGTCTGAAATCTTGACAGCACAAAGATGGCCTAAAATCACCTTTGGCCTCTGCCTTAAGCTATATCTTCTGTGTTGCATCTCTCAGAAGACATACTACAGAATTTGTCCTAATGTATATAAAACATTGGGTGGTTGCAAGTGGATTTCCTCAGAGTGCTTGCGGGAAGCAAGGTGAAAGGAGGGATTTATTAAGATTTATTGTGGTTTTTGCTCTTTACACAGCAACAATAATATGAATAAATCACACAGGCACAGTTGGGTCCCAGATAACTATGTTTATTAACTATATACATATGCAAGGCCTAGCTACATACTAGAGCTAGGCAAAAATCTGAATTATGTCCCCTGGAAATTTTGATTTGTGACATTTGTTTTTGTCCCAAATTGAAATGAAAAGTTGAAATATCAAAACTTATCATGGAATGAAAAGTTCTGGAAAATTTTGATCAGAATGACTCATTTAACTTTCAACATTCCAGAATGTAAACATTTCAGTTCAGTTTGTGGAACCAAATCAAAATGGTTTGTTCTGAGTAGTATCAACATGCACTTTAATGTATCTGTGGTGCCATGATGCCTCCTGGGCATTATAGGTTGGGAGCCTAATGTCCTCTATTGACAAGACTACCTGGCCAGGCCACATCCCAAGAGACTCCAATGATGCACATAGTATCTTGGTCAGAGGAAGATCACAGTGCATCATGGAAGATATAGTATGGCCAAGGAGCCCAGCCGATAGAGGAGAATGGGAGCATGAGGTACAAAAACTACAACTCCCATGAGGCACCATGATGCTTTAGGCAGATGCAGTTTAATGTCAGATTGACTCAAATCAAACTGTTTTCCAACTCAGAATGAAAATTTCATCAAAATTAAAATTTTCCAGCAGAAAATTTCAATTTTGCAGAAACTGCATTTTCTGTCACAAATCATTTCAACAGGAAGTTCTCAAGCAGGTCTACAACTCAAACACTGGTGCTGCTTCTAAAACATAGAACAAAGTGAGCACCACTAGAGGACTAACAAACTAATTAAAGACATACTTCCCTATTCCTATAGATGACAAGAATTTAAAAAAATACAGTAAATAAAAATACAGACTACTGTCCAATAGAAGATATTACCTCATCCATCTTGCTCTCTAATATCCTGGGACCAACACAGCTACAACAACACTCAGAAACACAACTCAGAATAAACAGATCCAAATACATGCTTTCCTACATGACCTCATCCTCCAGGGAATGGCTGTAATATCTGGTTGCCTTACATACACTAATGCAAGAGTCCTGTCCCATTTGATAATAAACTACCTTACTGCACTTAAGTTTTCAGTTTGAGCAGGAGAAATCTTATTTTGTACATTTCATTCAGGATGTTTTGGAGAAGACTAGTCACTTCCCACTTGTGCTAAACAGTATTCAGATAATTTGACTAATCATTTCCATGCAGATTGTCTTGAGAATTAAACCTTCTGTTTCAGAACAAAAAGCCATAAAACTCTACGGGCAGGTCTACACTAGGGCAGGGATGAATGCTCTGAGATCGATCCACTGGTGGTCTAGTAAAGACCTGCCAAATCGACTGCAGATCACTTTCCAGTCGACTCCTGTACTCTCTCTACCCCCAACAAGAAGAGTAAGGCAAGTCGACCCCCCGTGGTGTAGACTCAACCTAACATAGCTGGAGTTGCGTAGCATAGGTCGACTTACCGCTGTAGTGTAGACATAGCCTAAGGCTCAACCAAAGATTGATACCGCACTTAAACAAAGGCAGAATGGTTTTAAAAAAACAACACCCTAGTCAATTATTTCTATAGGTTTTTGGAACAACTATTGGCTTTATCTCTATTATATTTTATAAGCCTTTTGCATATTATATTATCTACCTTTTTAACTTCTGTGTTTATATTAGTCACATTTTAAAGAGAGAAAATTAGGATTCTTTTAAATAAATATTGATTGATTTAGGAAGTTTAAACAGGTTTACAATTAGAATTTTTAATTATTTAATCGTAATTAGTACATCAATGACATTTAAACATAAAGGAACCAAAAGATTAAGTGGAGAGGAATTATTTGTTCTTGGACAATAAGTGGGATTCTCCAGCTGTCTAAGATGTCTCATATGGCTGCCAATACTGTGGTATCTGAGAACCTCACAGTTCTTAATTTAGTTATCCTCCCAACATCTCTCCCCATTTTACACAACAGGCAGTGAGTCCAAACAGAGCCCAAGGTCTCTCAGGAAGCCTAGTCAGGGAATTGAATACAGATCTACCAAAGCCCAAACTACCGTCCTAGCTACTGGGTCAGTCCGCCTCTCACCCTAAAGCCTTGTCTGCACTGGTGGTGGGATGTAGGGTACGTGTAACTACATGCAACAGTTAACAGCAAGCTGCATCCCCACTGTGGTGTGTAGCTGCACATGGCAGTGAAAGGCTTTGGCAGTGGGGAAGCTGCAAACGGCACTGCTTGGGCATGTAGAGAGAGTCTTGTAGGGTATATACCCTAAGGTTCTGATGTGTCTTGCTCACCTAAGCAGGCTTTACACTACTATTTACACCCGTGCATGCAGCGTATGTACTCTAAATACCACCCTAAGTGTAGGCATAACCTAGCAGTCCATCTCGGATTAAGATATTATAATGCTTTTGGCTAAAGCACATAAATCAGAGTCTAAGGATAGGGATTCTAGTACCAGCTTTGATACCAATTTGTTCTGAATTCTGTTCCCCATCTATAAAATGGAGATTACCACATTTCCCTGCCTTAAAGGAGGATTTTAGGCTAATAAATTTCTCAATCACATTGAAGTCCTAAGCCCAAAAATGTTATAGAGGTACAAAATAGTACTATTAACCTCAGACCCTTAATATAGTTGCATGTAAAGATGTTTTCACAATTTACCACAAGATGGAGCCAACTGAAAATGTATCAGAAAATAATTTTAAAATTTCCTTTGCTTTTTGGGGAAAGCAGACCTGGCCCATATACAAAAGGAGGTTGATAGAGTCTGTCCTCATGAGCTTAGCAGGAAATATTAACCCTTTCACAGCTTTTCATTCTTATTGGTGCCCTTTGCTTGAGGAAGATTTTTCAAAGTCCTAATAAATGCACATTGTATAGCTTTATAGTAAACTCTGAAATCAGGCAAGAAAAGGAGATCAGATGCACCAGCTTCTATACCACCCCTCGTGGAATGACAAAAATAGTCTATCCTACATATAAATCAAATGGCAAATGCACTTCCATACTTACCTGCAAACTAGCTCAAAGAATAATACACTACTACATATTGTTTGCTTGTGCTGTGCACTGAATCCAAAATGTATGCATGAAGTCAAAACCAGAGCTATACTCTCTAAAATGATGTGCTATTCCAGAACCAAAATCCTCTGCTTCCCAAACCAGTTACAATTATCGAATGACTACAATGTACCTTTTTGACGTAATTTACAAAGCCCAACAATGTGAAAGCAAAGAAATCAACAATAGCTAAGGACATCATAAATCACACACTGCCTACATAACTCAGTGGGAGCCTGCACACACAAGGCAGACAACGGCTAATCTATACTGCACGCTTCTTTTGGCATTGTGTAGAGTACATTCTCAGGTAGTCCCTCAGCACAGGATTAAGTAGCAGTGTAGATGGTGAGGCATGGCTTGGCTAGACATGCATGAAGGGTGTGTACTTGCCTCCCTGTCTACACTGCTAGTTTTAGCCATGTGGTGCCATGCTGCCTCTGAGCTGCTGGAGCCCTTCCCCACTGCAGGAAAAGACTCCAGCAGAAGGGAAAGGCTCAGGCAGCAGGGAGGAAGCCAGGAAATGCTCTGCCAGCTCCTCACTGCTAAAGCCTTTCTCCACTGCAGGTAAGACTCCAGCAGAAGAGAGAGGCTCTGCTAGCTTCCCACTGCTACAGCCTTTCCCTGCCAGAGGGGGAGACTCCTGCAGCAGCAGGGCTGGATTTACACCTTACATGCCCCTAGGCACAGCATCTTCAGCACTGCCCCTCCCCCACTGCTTACAGCTGACCTTTGTGTTTTCCATAAAAAATTGAATGAAAAGAAATATAAGCACAGCCTCCTCAGGAAGGCATGAGATCTTCCGCCATGCACGGCGCTCCCAGCTTGAGGCAGAGTGCAGCCCACCCACCCCAGGTGAGGTGCAAGACGGGGACTGTACCTTTCCCCACAGCGAGTGGTCCCCAGGTATCTTTCATCCCTCCCGCAGCCCAGCGCGGCAGCTGTACTCTGGCTCTGCCCATGCAAGTGAAAGGAGTGCTGGCCAAGCCCCTCCTTCTCCCTCCCTGGCATAGGATGGATGCAGTGGGGATGCTGAGATTGGGAAGGGGCTGGGAAGCTCCCAGAACCTTCAGCAGCCGGTCTGCCCGGCCACAGCTCACAGACCCCCAAGATGGGCTGACTTGGACGCTCACCCTTCTCCAGCCCCACACGCTGGGCAGTCACCAACCCGCTGTGTGTGTTAACTTTTTAACTTTTAAGCCACTTTTAACTTTTAGGCACCCTTAGGCATGTGCCTACTGTGCCTAATTGAAAATCCGGCCCTGGGCAGCAGGGAATGACTCTGGCAGGGGGTGGCAGGCAGGAAAGTCTGAGTGTTTCCTCACCCAATGAAAGGCTTTGGCAATGGGGACCCGAGGAAGCCTTTCCACACTGCCTCCCCCTGCCAGAGACTTTCACTGATATGTGTAGCTACATGTGGCAGTGCAGATGCCACCTGCTTTTCAGTGGCATGTAGCTACACATGCCCTAGAGGCTGCTGAAACTGGTGTGCAGTGTAGACACAGCCAAAGGCTGGGAAGGGAAACAGAGTGTTGAGTAACTTGCCCAAGGTCATATGGCAGGTCAGTGCCAGAGCCAGAACAGAATCGAGATCCCCCAAGTCCTAGTCCAGTGCCGTAGGCACTAGATCACACCATTTATAGTCTGTACCTCAAGAGCATTTAGACTCATATTTGATTACTTCATTAACAAAAATAAACTTTTGTGGCCTCACAAACAGTACCTGAAATTTTAGCAAGCACCAAAGCAGTTAAGGGACAAAATATCAAGTCAACTGAACTAGCTTTTGGGAAGCCATAATTAGGGACAGATAAAAACCAGACATCTCGCCTCTATAAGACACAAACCCACCAAACACTGTCATTCAATGGCAAGGCCACATAACAGGCCACCTTTGAAAGCCCTAATGAATAACTTCTAAAGAGCCCTTCATAAGAAGAATGATCTTAAATACCCACAAGATACTAGCCAAGAGCTTAATAAAATACACAAGCCCCACATGCAGAAAAACAGGCAAAACAAACAGAAACCGAGAGCAACTCCAACCATAACAAGATGGGCCTCGTAAAGGGGAATTAACAGCAAAGCCCTCAGTAACATGCCTATGGGTGGCCAAAGGTCTGCTCCCTCCCAAACTTACAGAGCACATAGAAACCAAATTAAGCTGTGGTTATCTGATACATCCTTTAGTGCCACGTCAGAGCACACTGACTGGGAGTCAGGAAGTCTGGGCTCTACACCAAACCCTGCCACAGACTTGCTGTGTAGCACCGGGCTAATCACTCAGTCTTTCTTCACTTCAGTTTTTCCTTTGTAAAAATGAGAAGAAAACAGCATTTTCTTATCTCACAGTGGTGCTGCAAACTCTTAAATGCCAATCCTGCTTGTTAGACACCTACTTGGTAAAACGGGGTGGATGGCACTAGAGAAGTGCAAACCACTGGTTTTATCTACATTTTTCCATAACATTATTTTTTTGCTTGATGGGGGTTCTTGAAAATGAATGACTTTCTAGAAAAGTTCCACTCAGGGGTTAGTGAATTACATTACTGCAAATGACAAATATTGCAGTGTTCAATGTGTGTGAGACACAGCATGCGAGCAGGGGCCCAATGTTTGTGTTTTCCACTTAATACTCTTTGGCCATGAGTTGTTACAGCAGCACAAGGAAAGGCCAGCCCGAGGTGCCACCAGGAATCAGAACCGCATCATATGGCAACCGGGAACTAGAGCAACTATATCCTTTGTAATCTGTTGCTATTAGAAAGGTAACAACAATAGCAGTTGAGTGACACCCTACTTATTCAAGCCAACGTCAAACAATTCATATTTATGCCCTTGTGATCAGTGCAATTTACAGATAGTGTCTAACGGCCTACAGTAAACTCAATTTCATAGAAAACAAATCTTGGCAGAAATTCTCAGAAATTCAGTGTTGATAAATGCAAAGTAATGCACAATGGAAAACATAATCCCAGCTATACATACAAAATGATGGGGTCTAAATTGGCAGTTACCACTTAAGAAAGAGATCTTGGAGTCATTGTGGATAGTTCTCTGAAAACATCCACTGAATGTGCAGCACCAGTCAAAAAAGTGAACAACATGTTGGGAATCATTAAGAAAGGGATAGATATAATAAGACAGAAAATATCATATTGCCTCTATATAAACCCATGGTACACCCACATCTTGAATACTGTGTATAGATGTGGTTGCCCCATTTCAAAAAAGATATTTTGGAATTGGAAAAGGTTCAGAAAAGGGCAACAAAAATGATTAGGGGTATGGAATGGCTGCCATAGGAGGAGAGAGAAATAAGACTGGGACTTTTCAGCTTGGAAAAGAGATGACTAAAGGGGATATGATAGAGATCTATAAAATCATGACTGGTGTGGAGAAACTAAATAAGGAAGTGTTATTTACTCCTTCTCATAACACAAGAACTAAGGATCACCAAATGAAATTAATAGGCATCAGGTTTAAAACAAACAAAAGGAAGTATTTTAATATACAATGCACAGTCAACCTGTGGAACTCCTTGCCAGAGGATGTTGTGAAGGCCAAGTCTATGACAGTGTTCAAAAAAGAACTAGATAAGCTCATGGAGGATAAGTCCGTCAATAGTAATTACCTTTTCTGTTCATTCCCTCTGGGGCACCTGGCATTGGGCACTGTCAGAATCAGGATACTGGGCTAGATGTACTTTCGGGCTGACCCAGTATCGCCATTCTTATGTTCTTACCATTAGTGTAGATGTGTTAATGTCACTTGGCAAGTACTAGCCCCATTTGAAGCAATAGCTTCATGTATTTCCAGAATGAAGAACCCACATCCAAACCAGTTTCTGATCCAGGCATACACAACCTTCACTTCACCTCACAAAAAGAACTTGCAGATAACTTGGAAGGAAGGAAGTACTTTGACAGTAGTAAAGATATGCAGAAGGGGTGCAGGGACATTGGGCTAAGGATTTGCTTGGGGAACTGGCTCCACACATGTCCTAGGATCTGATTCTGACTGAACTTTACTCCAGAGTAGACCAGGAGTAATACCAGTGAAGTCAACAGAGCTCCTCTAGTGTTGGGGAGATCAGAGATTCAGACCATAAATATCTCTATTACACACAAAAAACTACATTAAAAAGAATATTACTAAGGTAGCAAAGTCAAGCTTTCCAAAATTGGGAAATGCCAGAATTAAGATTGCCTGTCTAACATGGTCCCTCTCCTTGTGCTGTTCCTCAGTCAATTCCACACTTGGTCCAAGGGCTACTTTCACCTCCTTGATCACACTGGGGAGGAGCAGGACTGGCACAGCACTGCTAAATGGAACTGAGAAACTCAGGCCTGGTCTACACTAGGAAATTAGATCAGTATAACTGTGTCACTCAAAGGTGTGAAAAATCCACCTCCCTGAGTGACACAGTTAAACCAATTGAAGCTCTGGTGTAGACAGTGCTAGGTTGACAGAAGAATTCTGTGAGGAGACCCTAGCTATCACTTCTCAGGGAGAAGGCCTTCCATCAGCTTCACTAAAGCACTACAGCTGAGCCGCTGCTTTGTTTTAAGTGTAGACAAGCCCTCACTTGCACTTTTCTTCCCCTGGTCCCCAACACTTCACCAATGCAGATTCCTTCTCAGTTCCCTGGGTCTGTTATCCCAATGTGCATCCAGTTCATGCAGCTTTGCAGCTTCTGTTTCTCTTCAGGATGCACAAAGTAGGCCTAGGATTCGTCCCTATAAAAAATAATATTAAAAGAAATTAAAACAATTAACAATCCAAAAAAGACAGACCTACTCCCCGGCAGGGCCAGCTTTAGGAAGTGCGAGGCCCAATTTGAACAGTTTTGACAGAGCCCCGGCAGGGATGACTAAAAAAAAAGAGAAAAAAAAATGTAAAAAAACACATGCGGTTTGTACTCAGTGGGCGGTGCTCCGAGTTTTCAGTGGCATTTCAGCGGTGGGTCCTTCACTTGCTCCAGGTCTTTGGTGGCACTGAAGGACCCACTGCCAAAGTGCCACCAAAGACCCAGAGCAAGCGAAGGACCCACTGCTGAAGTGCCGCCGAAGACCCGGAGCACCGCCAGGTGAGTAAAAATTAAAAAAGCACCTCTAGCCATGGAAGAGATTCTCACTTGGCACGGGGGCCATGCTCCCCAGAAGGTTTTAGTGAATCCAAAAAAATGCACCATTAAAGGCTGAAGATCAGTTATAAAAACAGAGTATAGTCTTATAGACAGGCAGTGTAATCCAATGGCTTGAGCATGGGGCTGTGACCTGGGAGAATTCAGTTCTATTCTTGCCTGTGCCATGTGACACTGGTCAGGTCTCTGCACCTCAGTAACCTCCACCATCATTTGTCTGTCTTGCCTGTTTTGGATGCAAGCTCTTCAAAGAAGGGACTGTCCATTCCCTTGAGTAAATATTGTGCCTATCATAATGGGGCTTTTATCTCATTTGAGCAGGGGTCTCAAACTCAATTTACCTTAGGCCAGTGCCAGTCCTCAAATCCTCCCAGCAGGCCAATAATGTCACTCATGCTGCCCAGAACCTGGGCCCTAAAACTCTGGAGCCCCCCCAAACTCCGCCCCCCACCTAAAGCTCTGGGAGGGAGTTTGGTTGGGGGAAGAGGTCTGGGGTAGGGGATTGGGGTGTAGGCTCTGGGAGGGAGTTTGGGTGGGGGAAGGGGTCTGGGGTGCAGGCTCTGGGCAGGAGTTTGGGTACTGGATGCAGGGTCTGGGCTGAGGGCAGGGGTGGGGGTGCAGGAGGAGAGGGTGGGGTTGCAGGATCTGGAAGGGAGGAAGGGGAGGGGTGCAGGTTCTGCGACAGAGGAAGGAGGGAGTGTGTGGGAAGGGGGAGGTGAAGCAGGCTCTGGGAGGGAGGTTGGGGGTGGGAGAGGGTTTGTCGGTAGGGGAGGGGGTGCAGGCTCTGAGAGTGGGGTTGAGGGGCAGTGCTTACCTGGGGCTCCAAGGCGGGCTTGGCCGGGGGGTCTCCACACACTGCTGTCCCCAGGCACTGCCCCGCAGCTTCCCATTGGCCGCAGAGGTGCTCGAGGTAGGGGCAGCACATGGAGGCACAGTGCAGCCCTGCCCCGGGACTGAAGGGAGGGGCCAGCAGACACGTGGAGCGAGCAGGCAGATGCTGTTGCTGGTGGGCGGGGTCCCAGGCCATTGTAAATTGCCTGGGAGACCTGTGGTGTAGGGGGAGCTCCCAGGGGTGGCAGGTGGGGCCAAGGGAGAGACCTGATCCCAAAACTGCTGGAGCCCAGCAGGCCACACTGGGGAGGTTCTCTGGTTGCAGATGGCCCATGGGCCAGGAGTTTGAGACCCCTGCATTTGAGGCTTCTAAATGCTACTGTAATACAGATAAAAAGCTCACTTACACTTATATTTTTACCTTTAAAATGAAATAGAGATAGAACTAAAAGAACAAGCAAGAAGGGTAAAGTCAAGAGTAGGAGGCTGGGAAAATAGAAGTGAGGGTTATATATTTACTTAGAAGAACATATTTGGCTCAATATCAGTTAGGGAGGGATCTCAAACACCATAAAATATTCGTTATTATCTTCTGTTCTGTATCTCCTTTCATATGGGACACTTGCTGTAAGTGCCAGGTTCAACAGAGAAACAGATGGTGGTGAATTGCCTTTCCAGCCTCAGGATTTCTCTCTTGTGTGCCATGAAAAGGCCTAATTTCAGCCATTTTATTTCATGTTTTTAGAATCTGGATATGTTTATTTATGTCCAAATAAACAAACTGGAGGTTTCATGTCCCAGTGCACTTTAAAATACTGTATTCTATTCTGAAAAAAGAGTCCTGCCCCCTCGTCCCCCAAATTCATAAATCACAAGACAGAGCAGGCGTGGGAGATCATCTGCAGCACAAGTTGGTGCCCTAAGGCCTTATTATAAAACCTCTCTCTCTCTCTGCTGTTCAGTATGGGCTCCTCAATCAGTTGATTCCAAATTCATAAGTACTGCCCGATGGAAGTCCAGTCTCTATCCCAGTCCTTGTCACAGTATGTTAAGTTCTTTCCCCACCTCGCTCACTGTTTTGCATTGTTCTTTGAAGTTCTGTGATGCCTTAAAAGTTCCAGGTCAAAGGGCTCGTCTATACAGAGAGTTAGCGTGTAGCAAACTAGGGTGGACATCTGCAGCACTCTAGTGTGCCGCCCACTAACTGGCCATGGGGACCATGCTACTACACACTAAAAGTCGCCTACTGCGCTTTGACCTACTGCTATTTAAAAACTGCAGTACACAAAGCACACGGTGGCAGGTGTGACACAGCCAGTTGGTGCACACAGCAGGCTAAAATATTGTAGATTCACAACCCGTCTTGCCTCACATTCTCTCGACATAGACAAGCCCTAAAAGTCAATTGTATAGACATGGAACTTTTTCATAGATAAGGCTACGTTAGCGTTATGATGGCATGAGCATCATAACAGAACCAGCAAGGAGAACAAAACTCTTTGATCTCTTTAAATAAAAGCAGGGTTTTAAAATTAACTAATTTTAAGCTATATCAGTGGGCCTTTATTTTGTCTCAATTGTACAGAACCTAACAGAGAGGGAAATGTAATTGTCAGAATGGAAATTAGCGAGAAGCCCAAAACGTAGATTATAGTTCTGAACATTTCTGAACTGAGAAGAAGTTTGGATCTGGATTCACTTCCAAATTTTTTGCTTTGGGCTGTTTCTAGCATAAGTAGTGTCAGATGATACATATAAAACAGGCACTGACCTGGAATTCTGCCTGAGAGATTAATAACTTCTGGATAATACATACTTGAAAATCTTTGAACAAACTTCCTAGAGCTGTATCTCTTATACTGACATTGTAAGCTCTTCAAAGCAAGAACCAGGGCTTTCTTATATGTTTGTACATTGCCTGTCACAATGAGCCTTGCGCTTCTATAATCACTGCAACAGAGAGAATAAATAATATAGTTAATTATAAATAAACTAATAATAAAAATCAAACCTGATAAACATTTTCACTCAAATATATGGAAAAACTCTGATAATGGAGGAAAGGGGAATGTGTGGCACACTTTACATGAGTCAAGGGTTACTGAAACTATCAGGCTAATTTCTTATCCAGAGTTTTAGGAATTTAGATGATACAAAGCAATCCTAGATCACCTTGATCAATCGGTCCATCAGCCTTCACAGAGAGAGCACTGATCATAACACGTCCCAGTCCTTCAGCCACCTGCTGGACAAGCTGTCAGTGGCACCAGACACCCAATCGACATAGTGCACTGCAATCCAGAACCCCGGAGTGATTCACCAGCCGCAGCCTCCCAAGTAGCTGGGATTACAGACATGCACCCCCATGCCCAACCAAACCTAGATACTTTAACAGAAATACTTTGATTTCACCAAGACCTTCTCATCAGATAACCAACGTAAATTCTAGTTTGGGCCAGTTAAAAGCGGGCCATGGTTCTGCACACAAAGATACTGCCCAGAGCATACAAATGAAGAGTTACTACACTTCTAGAAGCATGCCCCATCTGCTGTCTGAAATAACATAATAGTCAGGACACATCACTCTTCTGGAACATCAGGAGAGTCCGACATCAGGGGATGTGTAGTGCTTCTGAGCCTTTAATCAAAGAGTTGCTGGAATGCAGAGCTCTTCTGCTCATTTGATGATTTTTACCTCATGACACAAGTCTGGGCTCTGGGTCACATCTGTCCTACAACTAACTAATTCAATGCATCCTCATTTGGAATCATATTCTTATGTGGAAATCCATAGGACTGGACCACTTCCAGGCATTCAGTTATGGTTTTCAGGAAATTTATTCCTAGAAAAAGCTGTAGAAGAGGATAAAAATGCTCTTTTCATATGATGCACCCTATCTTTGGGTTTCATACTACTGCCCATCACTCTCATTTCAGAGGGCCTTCCATGTTAAAATCCATAGCAATAGTTAAGTCCCTAGTGGGCTTCATGGAGTCTCTGACTCTTCTCCCATTCTGAGGTAAACACACACTTTTTGGTCTGTGCTGTTGGTTGATTTGTTTATTAAAGGGCTTTTGTTGTTTGTTTTGTTTTTAACTTTAACCCAAGTTTATACAAAACAAATGCACTTTAACATTCATACTCTTTAGCCTGCCTTACCCAAGAAGTCCTCCTCCTTAAGATAATTTCTCTAACATGGTATTTACCTGAATTATACTCAAGAGATCAATTCAGTTTCCCAAAGACAACAGTATTAATCTTACTTCTTTATTCTTGATCCTGTTCAGTCTAATCTGCCTCTTTCCTATGTTGCAGTAATTGTCTCTCCATCGTGGGCTCTGAGAGAGCCCTGAGTCAGATCATCTCTGCTGCACCACCTCACCCCCTGCTCTCTAGTCTTGCAGGCCTGTCCAGTTACCATTTCATAAAGACGGATAGTGAAAATAGTCCCATCTAAGCTCGCACATCTTGCGTTGGGAGTTCTCCTTTTGATTACCCTCCTTACAGACTGAAAACACAACCCCCTTGACCCCAGAGTAGTATTTGTGACAGTGTACCCCATAAGGCTTTATTGGGGAGGTGCTCATAAATGTATGTAAGATATAACTGGAATAGGGTTTTGCTATATATGCCATGTAACATATCTATGTAAAGGTTTTGATCTACTGGTTATGTTTATCCTAGTTGTATGCAGGCACCATTTGTGTGTTCAGAGTTACGAACATTGGCTGTATAATTGCTTTATTTCTAAGTAGCCTTAGGGCTTGTCTACACTTACAGTTTTGCAGCGCTGGCCGTTACAGCTGTGGTCGTACAGCTGTGTACGGCCAGCGCTGCAGTGTGTCCACACTGACAGCGACCAGCGCTGCAGTGTGTCCACACTTGCACCAGTTGCAGCGCTGTTGTGAGTGGTGCATTGTGGGCAGCTATCCCACAGAG
>NC_133770.1:277375185-277405714 GCF_003597395.2 Chelonoidis abingdonii
TTCAGTTTGACTAGACATAGATTTGCGCATTTTATTTTATTTTGCTTGGTGACTTACTTTGTTCTGTCTGTTACTACTTGGAACCACTTAAATCCTACTTTCTGTATTTAATAAAATCACTTTTTACTTATTAGTTAACTCAGAGTATGTATTAATACCTGGGGGAGCAAACAACTGTGCATATCTCTCTATCAGTGTTATAGAGGGCGAACAATTTATGAGTTTACCCTGCATAAGCTTTATGCCGGTTAAAATGGATTTATTTGGGTTTAGACCCCATTAGGAGTTGGGCATCTGGGTGCTAAAGACAAGCACACTTCTGTGAGCTGTCTTCAGGTAAACCTGCAGCTTTGGGGCAGGAAATTCAAACTCTGGGTCTTTGCTGAAGTAGACAAGGGTGTCTGGCTCAGCAAGACAGGGTGCTGAAGTCCTAAGCTGGCAGGGAAAACAGAGATAGAAGTAGTCTTGGCACATTGGTTGGCAGCTCCCAAGGGGGTTTCTGTGATCCAACCTGTCACAGTATTATTTGCTATTATTTTGTTATATTCTTATTTTTTAAATTCACAGGTAAAAGGAATTGTGGTAACTCAAGGAGAGCAACATGTTAAATATATTGGCTGTCCAGAAAAATGATGCTGTGGTAACAACTTTCAGTAAATCTCAGAACAAAACAGAACAGACCCAGCAAAATCCACATTTAGTAAAAAGGGTCATATTGAAAATAAAGCAAATCTTTATTGTACTTTAGACTGGTTTCCACTATTCCAATTATATCCTTGTTCTTAAGACACCAGCAGCCCTTGATGGAAACATGTGGGGTATGTCTACACTGCAGCAGGAAGGTGTGATTCCTAGCACAGTTAGGCAGACTCACACACATGCTGTTTGAACAAGTGCACTATAAAATAGCAGTATGGACGCTGCGCATGGAACGTGATTCATGCTAGCTACTCACACTCACACCCAGGGATTGGGCAGATTTGGACTTGGGTGACTAGCTTGCACTGTGCCTGTGCACAACATCCACGCTGCTATTTTTAACATGCTAGTTTGAGCAGTACTAGCGTGAGTCTGCCTACCCATGCAAGGAATCATACCTCCCAGCTGCAGTGTAGACATACCTTGGACCCTGAGAGCCCCTCAATACCCACTGGCAGAGGGCCCACTGTACTGTACAAGTCTGTCGCATCTTATGCGCATTTAACATGCGCAATTTCAGCTTTACGTGGTTGGCAAAAACAAAGAAAGAGAGAAAAATAACAATTTAAATACTGTTTCTGTAGAACAGGTGATTCTGCTTGCCATTCAACTCAATGTCATTTTGACTATACGCGGTTTTCGCTTTATGTGCTAACCGCGGAACAGAACCCCCACGTAAGATGAGACAGACATGTAACTCATTTCAGGTCTACCACATTCACTGTCCCCAACATACTTTTGTCATAATATGTATCCAAAAAGTATCTTGTAATGTATTGTATGTAAACTGGTGATATAATGGTCAGGAATAGGTGTGATGTATGTGTGAGCTGCATATAAAGAGTTACATATGAGTGCGGGAAATATGTTCTTTACATGTATTTGGGAGACAGATCATAAAGCAAGCCTTCCCCAGACAAAGGAATGTGTATTTACCTGTCTGTCTGGCTTTATTACCAGCAGAGGACAATGAAAGTACATTTATATATAAGGCAAACAAAGCCATCAAGCTAACAAGTGATAGAGGAAACAGCTTAGTGAGCTCACCGGAGGACAGAGTCTACATTCCCCAGGAAGTCTTCCTGGCTCCTGAGGCAAAGACAATGGGCTTTGGGAAATATAAGGAGAGCAAAAAGACATTCTAGTTATCCATCACTGGGGACGAAGGGAACCCTTTCATTCTGTGAATGTTGGATTCTCCTACCACGAAGGGCTGGAGATGCTGTAAGTGATAAAACTGTGTAGGCAAGACAGAGCTTGCTAGAATTAAGTTTTAGGCACTAGAAAGTGTGTTATTTTTCTTTTGTTTGTAACCATACCTGTCTCTTCTTCTCTTGCTTAATTAATCAATTAAATCTCTGTTTTTTCTTAATATATTTGTTCTTAGTTTTACACTAAATTATCTTGGTTCATATTGAAGTAAAGAGGGAGTCATCTGCTAACCTAACAGGCTGTTCTGTGCACTGTTTCTTTATAGGCAGCAAACAATTTCTGTGAGTGTCACAGCGAGATGGACTGGACACTGCAAAGAGACATCTTTGGGGAACTCGGATTCACTGATCGTTGCTCTGAAGGCAAGGCTTAGATTGGCAGATGCTCTAGGCATTTGCTGGTGAGGTGGACAGGTTGGTGTGGCAGGGAGCTGGCACACAGTTTAAGTCCTAGCAAAGCATGCCCTTGCTGAGGCAGAGCGGTAACACAGTGGCTTACAGTTTTGGGTGTTCTGAGAAAAGCATCACAATACTCATGGATTAATGATGGGAGAGAAGTAGTGTTGCGTAGTGGTTAAAGCCTGGGACTGGTAGTCAGTAGTCCTGTTATATTTCCAGGCCTGCTACTGAACCTGTGTGTGATGGTTACTTAACTTCTCCTTGCCTCAATTTCCCCATCTGTGAAATGGTTTCAGTGATAATTACCTACCTCTCAGTGGACTTGTGAAGCTTAATTAACATTTTATGCTGAGATTTTCAAAGGAGCCTAATCAAGCATCTTCTTTGAAAGTGTCAAGCTCAAATGAAAGACACTATCTGAATTTTAATATTATGTCAGTGAACCGGGAGAGAGATCCTGGCAGCAAAGACCCTAAATAAATAAATAAATAAAAAACAACAACAACAACCACCTGATTAAATTTGCCAAGAAGAAATGCATTACTGACACCTAGCACTACAAATAACGTGTTTATGTGCACAGCAGAGTCTTATCTCACAGCACTGCTTTCCCTGATTCCACATAAATTGGACTGTAGGGAAGTGCCTGCCAATGGGTGTCTGTATCGCAGCATTCTATCCTGTGAGGCATGATAGTGGTTAAATACATCCAGTGTAAAATCTGATGGTGGCTATTTAAGTGATCTCAGTGCACTGACATATTTAAGGGACTCCCTCGACATGCAATGAGAATAACACCCTCTCATTTATTTTAGCGTATGCTAGGTCTGTATTATTGACCAAATGACTCAAGACCATGGACGTGCCAGAAAAAAAACAAGAATAGCAAATGAACAAATCTTTCTTACAAAGAGCTAAGCATACAAGTTCAGAGCTCTCCATACCACAATGGAGCTTTTCATGTGGGGTTGTGGTTCCAGCTCCTGATTGTCTTGCTCATGCCTCCCATACAGTGTATTTTCCTTCAACATGTCTCGGGACTTGTTTACATATGAGCTTTGTGCCATGGCCAGTAACTAAAATTAAGACACAATTATATATCATAGGGCAGTGAGGAAAGGTTGGGGTATTAGCAGTAAATTTCACAACCAGTGATTCTCCTAGTTCTAATAAAAATACTTTCATTGGGCTTCTTCATTTTGCCTGCTACTTTAACTAGTTATGTCTCTGAGCTGCTTCTCCAAAGTGCAGGACTGTTGTGGATCCATGGCTTTGGCTCAAGTCCATTTCTCCTCCTAACACAAAGACGGTGGTGGTAGTGCAGCCCAGAGATCTTTATCCACAAATCACTATGCTGAGTGGTGTCTTGTTCATTTCTTTTACACCTTTTGGGAGTCACTTGAATTCTCAGATTATGCTGTCAGTCTATTCACCTATTAAAATCATAGAATATCAGGATTGGAAGGGACCTCAGGAGGTCATCTAGTCCAACCACCTGCTCAAAGCAGGACCAATATCCAGACAGATTTTTACCCCACTTCCCTAAATGGTCCCCTCAAGGGTTGAACTTACAACCCTGGGTTTAGCAGGCTAATGTTCAGATCACTGAGCTAGCTCTCCCTCCTATCTTAGTCTTTGTATAACAGATAATTTTTTCAACCTGCTGTAATATACTGAAGCAGTGCATGCACATGCACATGCAACCACTGAGTACCCTGGAAGCAGAACTCCTCAACTATGTATCATCCGCCCTTTATTCCAGCAGATTCTCCTTCAGCTCCAGTGGAGCCTTTGGAGCTGGATAATCTGAGTTCTAGCCCACTGCTATCGTGAAGTTGTAAATAAGCATGCTGTGCAGCATAGTTACAACTATGAAGTACCTAAATATCCATGCATTTGTTACATATGATCGGTGCAAGCAGACACATAGAAAGAACTGAAAGTGAGTAAAAGGGATGAATGAATCTGTTCAGATAATGCAAAAACCACTCATCTCTGTCTATAACAAACTAAGCCCAAATGGAACATATTTAAGGGTTAAACAATAAAGATATTTTATATGACATTTAATTTTCACATTATTTGACACTTCCTGAGTTGGACTTAGTAGTGCTTTTCTTTGAGCATTCCTTGCCCTTTTGGAAGCAATAACTCTTTTACCCACATAGACACAGAACAATTAAGTGACTTGCCCAAAGGTCATGCGGTGAATCAGTGGCACAGCAGAAACAGAATTTACAAGTCCTTGTTCTAAGTCCTTTCCTCAACTTACCAGGCTCTATTCCTAGTATGGTCACTGCATGGCAAAGCGCACTCTCTCACACATGCCCACACAGAAGAGGGAAGGAATGAGCATGAAAAAGGAAAGAGAAAAATATCTGGAAAAAAGATTACAGAAAGAAACACACTGCATATCACTTATTAAACGTTATTTATCAGAGGGCTAGCTGTGTTAGTCTGGATCTGTAAAAGCAGCAAAGAGTCCTGTGGCACCTTATAGACTAACAGAAGTTTTGGAGCATGAGCTTTCATGGGTGAATCCACCCACGAAAGCTCCTTTAAACAGAATCATAGAATCACAGAAGATTAAGGTTGGAAGAGACCTCAGGAGGTCATCTAGTCCAACCACTTAAATCACCCCAGCCAGGGCTCTCTCAAGCCAGGCCTTAAAAACATCTAAGGATGGAGATTCCACCAGCTCCGTAGGTAACACATTCCAGTGCTTCACCACCCTCCTACTGAAATAGTATTTTCTAATATCCAACCTAGATCTCCCCCACTGTAACATAAGATCGTTGTTCCTTATTCTGTCATCCACCACCACTGAGAACAGCCGAGCTCCATCCTCTTTGGAACCCCCCTTCAGGTAGCTGAAGAATACTATCAAATTCTCCCTCACTCTTCTTTTCTGCAGACTAAACAAGCCCAGTTCTCTCAGCCTCTCCTCATAAGTCATGTGTCCCAGCCCCCTGATCATTTTTGTTGCCTTCCATTAGACTCGCTCCAATTTGTCCACATCTCTTTTGTAGTGTGGGGCCCAAAACTGGATGCAATACTCCAGATGTGGCCTCACCAGTGCCGAATACAGGAGAATAATCACTTCCCTTGATCTGCTGGCAATACTCCTACTAATGCAGCCCAATATGCCATTAGCCTTCTTGGCAACAAGGGCACACTGCTGACTCATATCCAGCTTCTCATCCACTGTAATCCCTAGGTCCTTTTCTGCAGAACTGCTGCTTAGCCAGTCAGTCCTCAGCCTGTAGTGGTGCATAGGATTCTTCCATCCTAAGTGCAGGACTCTGCACTTGTGCTTGTTGAACCTCAGATTTCTTTTGGCCCAATCCTCCAATTTGACTAGGTCACTCTGGACTCTATCCCTACCTTTCAGTGTATCTACCACTCCCCCCAGCTTCATGTCATCTGCAAACTTGCTGAGGGTGCAATTCATCCCATCATCCAGATCATTAATAAAGATGCTGAACAAAACTGGCCCCAGGACCGACCCCTGGGGTACTCCGTTTGATACCGGCTGCCAACTAGACATCGAGCCATTGATCACTATCTATTGAGCCCAACAATCTAGCCAGCTTTCTAGCCCCCTTATAGTTCATTCATCCAATTCATACTTTTTTTTAACTTGCTGGCAAGAATACCGTGGGAGACCGTATCAAAAGCTTTCCTACAGGCAAGATATATCACGTCCATTGCTTTCCTCATATCCACAGAGCCAGTTATCTCATCATAGAAGGAGGTTCCCAAGCAGCATCTCAATGTGGAGGGGGATGCTGAGGAGACAAATCAAGGCAATTCACTCTGGACACAGGTAGGATGGCATATTTGATGAACATGTAAACAGAGAATCAGGTTGCAGGCCTGCAGATATCTGCTATGGGGAGATCTTTCCAGAGGGAGGGGGGTATAAAAGTAGACTTACTCTATGAGGGGGATGTAAACCCACCACTTCACAGTGGGTCAAGATATAACCCAAAACCTACTTTAACAGTCTTTAAGTGGATATTGGCTGTCCCTGATGCCTTTTGTAAAAATATACAGTCTGGGGCAGGCCCTAAAGATCTTAGTCTTATCAAGATAGAAGGTGAGGGCCCTCCCAATGTCTAGTATGTGAACACTAGTCTCCTTTGTCAAGGCACAGAAAACTGAAAACAAATCTCTTGGTTGACATGAAATTCCAATAAGGTTTAAGGCAGGAAATGAGATGAAGGTACAGCATGATCCTGTCACAGTAGAAAACAGTGTATGATGAGTTTGCCACAAATGCCCTGAGTTCTTCCATTCTTCTTGCTGAGGTAATGGCAACCAGTTATGAAGGCTGGAGGGAGAGGTGGGAGAGAAATCAGGTAGCCATCAGTTCAAACAAGGGAGAGAAGGTATTCCTCAAGGTGCTGAGGACCAGATTAAGATCCCATGGACAAGAGGTGCTCTGGATAGGGGGAAATAAATTGTATAAACCCTTAAGGAATCTGGCTCTGGTGTACGGGCCAAGGCAGAAACCTCTTTCATAGGCAAGTGGAAGGCAGTAATACCTTCCAGGCATGCTCAAACTGAGCTCATTGACACAACTTGTGTCTTTAAGGCCAACAGGTAACATAGGATCCTTGGGAGTGGAGCTTCTGAGGCTTGTAATGAGCAGTGAAAACATCAGGCATGAAAGCGTTTCCACTTTTGCTGGTAAGTCTTACATGTAGTAAGTTCTTTTATCTAGCTGGAAAATGCCTGAAAATTGGCTGAGAAATGTAATTCTATGCCTGAGAACCATCTAGGAGCCAAGACTTCAGGTTCAGAGACTAAAGGTTGGGATGGGTTAGAGAGCTGGAGCTCTCTGATAGGAGATCCTCCCTGAGGGGAAGGCAGAGAGACATTGACACAGAGAGATGAAGTAGATCTGAGTACCACTGAGAAGCTAGTCTCGGCCATGAGGGCACTATCAGAATAGACCTCACGCCTTCTTGTCTCAGTTTGAGCAAAGTCCTTAGGATTAGAAGCATAAGCAGGTCACAGGACCAAAGTTCTAGTAGGGCATCTCCCAAGGAATTGTAGCCATATCATCTTAGGACCAAAAAAAGGCAACATTTCATATTGATTGAAGTTGCAAAGAAGTCTGCCTTCAGGAGGCCCCACGTTTGGCAGATACTGTGAATGTTAGAGCTGTTGAATTCCCACTTGTAGTTCTAACAGCAGCTTCTCCTCAGTGCACAGTTGCAGACTGCTTGAAGTCACAGTAGGTAAGTTGCAGAAATTTCTATATGACGAGAGAGGCACCTGTTCCACAGCCTTAGCAATTCTGCATGTAAGGACTAAGATCTTGCTCCTTCTTGTCAGTTTATGAAGTACATAGCTGCCTGTTGTCCAATATTACCCTGAAAGTGTCCCTTCAAGTGTCATGAAGAAAGTGCTGACATGCACACTGGACTACCACATGCAGACCTTCAGATGACCTTTCCATTACCTGAGAGAATCCAGTGCTCGGTGAGGTACAGTGATATGTTGGAAAGGCTCTCTCTGTTCAGAACGTAGTAGTCTTTAGACATGCCTGAAGACATTTGAAGTGCAGTCTCACATGCAGCATAACAGATGTGATGGCCAACATGTGGCCCAGGAGTTGTAGGCAGGTCCTGCTTGCAGTTGTTTGTGGGCTGTGCTGTAGAGCAAAGATCAGCCTGGACATAGTGGAGAATCTGTCCTTGGGCAGGTAAGCCTTGCCAGTTAGGAAGTCTAGCATGGCCACAATGAAGTCCATTTTTAGGAATGGTATAAACGTGGATTTTTTCAGATTGATGCAGAGATCTAGAGAGGCCTGGGCCTTGGTCATTGCTAACTCAGCCTCTTGGGCAGAGCAGCCCCTAAGGAGCCAGTCATTCAAATACAGAAAGACCGCAAAGCTCAACTGATGCAGGTGGGCCACTACTGCTGCAGGGTCCTTCATAAAACACTCTTGGGGCCACAGAGAGCCTACAGGAAAGGATAGGCTATTGGTAATGTTCCAAGCTTATGGCAAAAAGCAGAAATGCTTCTTGGAAGGATGAATAGCCACATGAAAGTGAACATCTTGGAAATCAAGCGCAATCAACTAGTCCTCCGAATCCAGGGATCACCATCCTGATGTGCTGCAATAGGGCATAGGTGTTCAGGTTCCCAAGGTCTAAATCAGTCTCCAACCACGCCTCTTTTGGAAACCAGGAAATATAGGGAATAGAACCCTTTACCAACAAATTAATGGGGAAACAGCTCAATTATCTGAGGTAATGAGCTTTCAAACACGTAGGAAGTGGGAAAGGCAATCTCCAAAGGGATGGTGGATGTCAGAATCATGCAGCAGAAGATCTAGAGGAAGACGCCATTTGAGACCTTCAGCCAGGTTATCAAAATGGTCACTTAGAGGAAGGTGCATGTTGAGCGGTCATGAAGCATGGCGTTCTCCTTCTCTGAGGGTCTGGATCCCCTTCTAGGGGCTCTGTAGAGCTAGCATAGATCTAATGTTGTCCTAGGGTCTTTAAAGGAATGGAACAAGGAGACTGTGTGGCCACTGAGGAGCCTGAGCTCTTCAAACAGGAGGTCATCCACAGTATTTTGCACTTCTCTCAGGAGACCAGGACACTCTCCACATAACTACTGTGAAGTAGAGTCAGCAACGGGATGAGAGACATACGCCATTATCTTGGTCAGAATGTAATTTTTTGCCTGCCTGTTTTCAAGTAGACAGAACAGTGGTAGGTGCCTGCTACAGAGTACATGCTGGTGTTAACAGGACCTCATCGATGGGTAGAGTGATCTTACTCTGATGCATGATATGTAAATGTCACTAGGGAACACAGACTCCTGGACCTCCTCCAGAGGAATCTGAAGGGATTCAAAGGGACATTTCATTAAGTCCTGGAAGACCCTAAAGTCATGTGCATAGGAGGGTGGTGGTGGTATTACCACCTCACCACAGGATGACGCTGACTTAACTAAAAGGGTCGACCCTTCTTCAGTCAATGGGTCTCCTCGGATACTATGGGAACTTGCAGTACCAGGAAGTGATCTTGTGGTGCTGGTGGCTGTTGCAGTACTAGCAGGTGTTCTTGTTGGTGTTACTTTCAGGTTCATATGGTATAAAACTGGTCACCATAATGCAACCAGCAGTTCCAACAGGCCCACTGCAGAAGTGTACAAGAGAAGGGTTGTGAAGGGCAATTGTTTCCAGGGAATCTGAGGCATCTGCTGGAGAGGCCTCCTCAGAGTATGTCCCCAGAGAAGTAGGGTGTTACAGTGCTAAAACAGATCCCTGTACGGAAACCTCCAAGTGTCATCCTCTGAGTAGAATATGGGGGGGGTGCTTTGAGCATTAGTACTGGTAACAAAGGCAGTGGATCAGATCAGACTACAGCAATTGTCCTAAGCCCAAGCAAATTCATCCTTTATGCAGCTCCAGTGGAGTCAATACATTGAGTTCCTTGAAGGATGGTCTTGGCCCACTAAATCCAATCCATTTTTGTTTGGTTTTACCAGAGTCTTGCCTTACTAAGGTCTATTTCTGTCTTCTTTTGAGCATTACAACATTTCTGAAAGGACACTACAACATTTGTGAAGGGAGAGGGAAGAGAGCTAGCGAGTATTGACATGAGACGGAGGAGTTATAGAGGTTTATTTTTTATACAAACTAATCCTTCTTGAGTTACGTAAACTTCCTTGATTTACACAAACACTCTGAAAGGCAAAGGTTTTCTATCCTCAGTGAACTACTGATGTTAACACTTGTCTTTCCCATACTGCCTGCTTAACACTGTTACATGCTGCTCTCATACCATTAGTACAGGATCTCGTGCTCCATGGAAGAAATGAATTTAAGGAAAGGTGACTAGTGAAGAAACACATAGAAGGGCTACACTTTTACAAGATGAGAAATTGGGCTAAATCATACTTTGTCCTGAAAAATTTAGCATGGTCACCTAGGACTGTGACAGAATACAATGCTGTATTCACATCCAACACACTATTATAATAATCTATGTACAAGGTATGCCTTGTAAGGTATCGTTTGAAAACTCATAATTTGCTGGTCACTATTGTCCTGATAAAATGTGTATGGCAACATTGTATGTGAAGTTGTAAGATTGCCTTGCATGATATTATTAATGCATGTTCCAAACCCCACAGCCCCAAGCAAAAGTTGACAAAAAAGGTCTGTCCTAAACAAAGAAATGTGTGCTTGCCCAGCAAGTAACTCGTGACAGCCGGGCTCTGTAGGCAGGGGCCAGATGTAAGGGGCGGAGCCGACCTAGAGCTGGTTCCTTCAGGGAAGAGGCAAAAGCACACTGGGGTGCAGTTTGGACCTGTACTGAGTGCCCAGTCATGCAGAGGCAGCCCCGCTTTGGGAGCAGGGCAGGGAGGGCTGCCAGGCAACCAGCCAATACCCCGGCTCCTACAGCACAGAGAGCCAGGGGCCCAAGCGGCTGCCACCAGTTTCCGATCTACAGGCTCCTGGCAGGAGGTGACAGTTTTTCAAACTGTGAGATGCATTTTTCCTCTGTGCTAATTGGAAGGCAGAAATCTACAGGAAGGACGCATGTGAACCCCGCATGCCTCTCCCTATTCATCGCTTGTTTGCCCCGGGCACTAAAATAACTAGTTACAGCTCTGAACATAAAGTTCTCTCTCCCACTGTCTTTCTCTTCCTGTTTCTTTCTGAAGTTCTGACAATCCTTCATTTGGATTCAGCTCAGATTGGTGATAAGCACCACATAGTGAACGAGACAATGCTCAGTAAAACAAACAGCTAGATAAACATCTCTCTTGTCTGATAGAAAACCTGCCTTGTTAGTGACCAGACTTCAGACATATTCCTATTCAAAACATATTTTCAGTATATATAACATAACTCCTTATACTAAATCTGTACATACATTTCACAATTATAGTGATGCCCAGTGGGACCCTGGCTTTCATATGAGATCTCACCTGACACTCTTTGGTGAACTGGAATGTATATATCAGACCTAAGAGAGTTCTGTAACTCCTCTGCACCTCCTTGCCAGCTAGCATTAACAGATTCCTGGATCACACAGTCTAAGGATAAGTGTGGCCCTATTGGTGGAGGAACTGAGCACCCAGTACTCAGTGGAAACTGAGAGTCCTGTGGCACTTCAGCATCTCTGAAAAAATCAGGCTTCTTTTACTTAGGTGCCTCTGTACAGAAACTTGCCTTTTTGTCTTCCACTGCGGCTTTCCAGACTGCAGGGAGTCTATAGCCGTCCCCCCTCTCTCGAAAAGGGTAGCACATGCAACCTAGCATTCATATTATTAAATCCAGTTAGTATTTTTGTATGTATTTTTTCACAGTTTTTTTAGTGCTCCCCGGAGTTTGTAGGGCTGAAATAATGGGGGATTTGGTTTTCCCCATGATATTTCAGATCCCAAATGGAGGAAGTATTGCAAGAAGGCCAGATCTGATCTCATCAGTGGCTTGTTGAGGAATAAAAAGTGGCTTTGGGTGGTGTGGTGGGGAACACATACAGAGAAATTCAACTGTAGATGGGTTTATCCAACTGCATCCCCCCAGCCATTAATATGATATGTTTGCCCTCCATTAGGGTCAGCACTAAATGGTGCATATTGGTCCTGCCATGTCTGATTGCCTTGTTATTCCTCATTTATTTTCCCCATTTGCCCTTCCAGTAACTCCTTTCCATTTGGAAAGGTTTAATTTACAACTATACTCTGTTTCCTGCCTTATAGTCTTTTGGATTAAGCAATCTTATAAATCTGTTTCCTGTTCTCTGAATTTACATCCCCATGGACAGTAATAGGACTCCTGGGCCACACTGACCCCAGCCCTTCCCCAAAGCCCCCACCGCCTCCTCCACTCCACAAACACCCCGGTCCCCACTGCTCGCCGTGTCCCTCCTCCTTGGGATGGGGAGGGAGGAGGGACACGGAAAGCCAGTGGCCAGTGGACTGAGCAGACTTGGCCGAGTGCTGGCGCTGGTGGCTTAGTGGGTGGGTGGGGGCCTTCACACACGGGAGGAGCTGACCCCAGAGGGATGGTAGCTCAGTCTGGCCCATCTCTGGCAGGGGGGCCAATGGCTCAGCCCAGCAGGCACTCGGGAGCCTTGGGGGGCCAGTGGCTCAGCCCAGTGGTGGGGAAGGCCAGTTGCTCGGCCCAGCCTGGCACCAGCCGGGCACTGGGGGAGGCCAGCAGCTCAGCCTGGCCCAGTGCTGGGGCTGGCCCTGTACTGGAGGAGGCCAGTGGGAGACTGGGGCAAGCTTGCCCTTGCCTAGTGCTCAGGGAGGCCAGCAGCTCGGCCTGACTCTGGTGGGGGAAATGGGCTGGCGGCTCAGCCTGTTGCTTGCGGGGGCCAGCAGCAGCGGCTCAGCCTGACTCTGGTGTGCGGGAGGTGGTGGACCAGGGCTCCTCCAGTCATGGGGACCCTCAGAGTAAGGGGGTAGAGGAGTTTGGGGGTGCCGGTGTGTGTGGGGCAGGGTCTTGGCCAGAAGGGGTGGAGCCAGCAAGCTAGCCTCCCCAAAGCAGAGATTCATCCACCATGCATGTACATCCCTATTTATTTGCACTCGTGGATATACCTATCTCTTGCATTGTTCAGAAACTAAAACTAAACTTTTAACCATATTGTTTGTGAATTGTGCATTTTCTTCTCTAGTATAACTTGAAGCATGCTAACTTCGCTAATTTGAGAAAATCTCTCTCTTGAGCTGTAGATGCAGATGAGAAGCAATTAATACAGTTGTTTTCATGTTCATGTCCATACATTTTTAGGGAAAAAAATCATTTTGGGAATCAAAATATTCCATTTCAATAAAATCCAAATGTTTAATTCAGATTTTGACTTTTTTATTTTATAAGATATAATGTAATCATTATATAAGATTCCAGGATTGTCACTGTCTGTCACTCTGAAGCCTATAAAGTCTCTGGAGTCAGTATAAAGCAGTGGTGGGCAACCTGCGGCCCACAGGCCACATGCAGACCATCAAGGTAATCTGTTGGTGGCAGCGAGACAGTTTGTTTACAGTGAACATCTGCAGGCACAGCTGCCCACAGCTCTCATTGATCATAGTTCTCCGTTCCCGGCCAATGGACTACAGGAAGCTGCACGGGCCGAAGGGACATGCTGCCTGCCATTTCCCGCAGCTCCCATTGGCCGGGAACGGCGAACTGCGACTACTGGGAGCTGCAGGCGGCCATGCAAAAGTAAACAAACTGTCTGGTGGCCCGCCAGCAGATTACCCCTACAGACCGTAGGTTGCCCACCACTGGTATAAAGTAATGGAAACAGCTATAAGCATGGCTGAGAGTTCTTTTTGTTTAGAATAACACCAGATTCAGTCACCACTGGGTTTTAAGGTCTGTTTCTGTCCAATTTTTAAGTTCAGCCATTTTGACTTCATGAATTATGCCCAGTTGGTATGCAGATACAGTCAAACGTATCTATATCAAGGAGAGTCTATTTTTTGTCAAGGTCCAAATTTCTTGGTCAAGGTCAGCCAATCAGTCAAGGTCCAGACTCCAGAGAAAATAATAAAAAAATAACAATGCTAAGTAAATAAAAAGATTTTGGAGTCTGTTCAAAAGAATCTGGCAGTCCAGATTTGGCATGCAATCAGCCTATTGACTACCCCTGCTCTATACCAGAGGTTCTCAAACTGGGGGGATGCCCCCCAAGGGGACACAGTGTATTCTGGGGGACACGAGAAGCTTTAGGGAAAGAAAACTTACTGTGCACATTCAGAGCTGGGTGGCCAGATAGTGGCAACTGCTGGCCAGGTACCCAGCTCTGAGGGCAGTGTCACTGTCAGCAGCAGTGGAGAAGTAAAGATGGCATGGCATGGTATTGACACCCTGACTTCTGCACAGCTGCTGCTGGCAGCGCTGCCTTCAGAGCTGGGCAGCTAGAGACTAGTGGCTGTTGGCCAGGTACCTGGTGGTGGTGGTGGGTTTGTAAACTACTATAGACACAGACAAGCGGGTGGGGGGTTACCAAATAATTTTGAGAACCACTGATATATGCCATGCCAAGAATCCTTGATAATTGTGATATCAGAGGTGACTCTGATATTCACAATGCTATCATTACTCTACAGCTAATTTGCTTGCAACAACTTCATTGATTGTATGAGGTGAACTTCTCAGATGGTGGATTACTTGGCACAGTGCTAGTATAAAATACAAATCAGAATGTGTGACCATGGCAAATTGTTTGGTTCAATTTTTCTAATGAATTGACATGTTTCCAAGGAATGTTTTGATTAAATGCTATTTTCTAAGGGGCAAATATTCTGCTGGAAAATATAGACCCTCTCTAGTGTTTTATATTTATACACAGCAGCACCTGAAGGGACCCAAAAACTTCACAAATTGTATACACACAGCACAACTGAAATAGCTGTCTCTGGAGACAAGGATGGGAACTAGGTAAGACATGGCACAGGAGGCTGGCAAGGAAAAATGTTGGCCAAAAGCATTGGGGCAAATGCCTACCCTTATGAAAAATGCCAGCTGTCAACTAACACTGTAATTTCCAAACAGCAGCAATCTTTGGTCAACACCTGCTAAAGTTGTATGCAATCCAGTGATTTAGGACTCGTTTACGCTGGGGGTTTCAGTTATCAGTGACCAGCCACCAGTTTCACCACTGTCACTACACCAGTGCAAACCTCGTGTAGATAGGCAAAGCCACTATAAACTGCAATTTGCCTGGGCGCAGATCATCTCTGTTTGAAATCTGTGTAAACTGCACTAACGGAAATCACAGTTTGGGGGAGAGATAGCTCAGTGGTTTGAGCATTGGCCTGTTAAATCAAGGGTTGTGAGCTCAATCCTTGAGGGGGCCATTTAGGATCTGGGGCAAAATCAGTACTTGGTCCTGCTAGTGAAGGCAGAGGGCTAGACTCTATGACCTTCAGGGCCCCTTCCAGCTCTATGACCTACATATATCTCCATGTTAACGGAAGCTTTGCCCATCTACACTAGGGGTTTGCACTAGTAGCTGGGCAACAAAGGCTGCAACTAGATAAATTCCACAGCACAGACAAGAGCTTACATGTGAAATTTGCTAGTTCCTTAGGCTATCCAACCCCCTTTTTTTTGTTAATGTTATGATTGCACTTGGCTTATCTCACCCATCTATTGAGCAGCTACCAATTCAAGATGTCCTTTAACAACTATTGAAGGCTTCCAAATTAGGGTTCTCTTATTTTTATTTCTATAACCTTATTTATCTTGCCTACATACTCAGCTATAATCTCTTTCTTTCACACTCTCTCTCTCTCACACACACAAACACACACGCACTCCACTCCCAGTCTTTCAGGCAGTTTTATTTACTGGAACAGGTTCAATATGTTTTGGATAAACTATTTCAGCATATATGTAGATTAGGGCTAGCCAAGCCTAGCAAACCAAGCTGGGTGAAAATTTCTGGATGTAACTTTTTTTGTTTGACCAACTATGATTTTGTTTGTTTGTTTGTTGTTGCTTTTGTTTCAGTCACCAAACAAAAAGGAAGCCATAAAGGAAGTTGAAGATTTGATGCTTGGCTGTTTTAGCTGTTTGAGTGCTTTCCCCTACAGAGATGATATACAAATGGCTAAAGATATTTTACTCTAACTTTCTAAATCTCATCTAAATCTTAGGCTGAGACCAAGAATAGAAAATTTCAGCACCAAAGGAGATACCCAGAAAGTTCTGAGTCAGAACAAGAGTTATAAAAAAGGTTTCAGGCAACTGATACTTCAGTGAATTCTACTATACAATAATGTTTATAAAATCCAAATTCAGCATTGCAATGTAGGATAAATGGCTTTAGTAGCAGTGCTTCTATGGACATTGTGTACTTCTTACACCAGCAAACTAAAATTTTCATCATACGATTTGAAAAAAATATCTAATCCCCAGGGATTACTAATGATTGGTAAACAAAGCAAAGCTAGTGCTTTTCGGAAAGAACAAACAGCAGTGCTTGAGATTTGTTGTGGTGACTCAAGCACTGATACTGTTCAATGACTTCCTGGAGGGGAAAAAATTAGAGTGCAAAATTGCACACACCATTCAGTTTAGATTAACAAAACTTTATGCAAAAAATAAGGGAAGAATCTTATGATGTTTTGAAAGGCTCTTTTATCCACTTGCTGAGTTGGTTGTAATGAGACCCACCTGATCTGACTACTTTGGTGAGTCAGCAAAGTAGCTCTACACCTTCTCACAAAATCCTTGTTCCTGATAACAATTATAGTTTGATACATCAGTTATGTGTGTGAGAAGTTATAAATAACCTTTGCTTAATTATAATCCATTCTTAGGTTGTGCTCTATAGACTGTATACAAATTTTCAAGAAGAGTTAAGTTTGAAGGCATAGTAGCAATCTGTTTGTTAGCTAAGGGGAACCAAAAGACATGTTAGGTTAAAAATTCAAATCAGTATAATATTTAAAATGACCTGCAACAAAACCAGTTTCGCTAAGTTTCTTCAAACAGCGCAGAAACATTTTTCTTGACTTTCAGAATAAAATTAAGCAAGCTTCAGGTCATTCCGAAATTACACGGTTTATACTGATCACTGCTCCACAGTCTACAATATCAAGCATCCCTTATCAGTTGCTAAAATGCTCTATTTTATTAGAATGAGAAGATAATATTTATGAAAAGCCCTTTAGCTGATAGACTGAGAAATACTGATGTTCAGTTTGGGACTAATCATTCCATGTTTATTCACTGATATTTTTCAGACCCACTCACAAGTCCATAATTATTATTCCATTTCCTTCTGTACATTTTTCTTTTGTACTTTCAATAAAACAAGGCTTTAGCACCAAACCACTTGACAATTAGACAAGAACAAAAAACCAAACAAAATATACAGCATGGTGCAAGGCCAAACCATAGTAACACACAATTACTTTTCCAGCATGCAGAAATTACGTACAGAAACACAAAAGACAAAACGTATATTCTGTAGCTGACAGAAATAAAACCTATTTATAGAGATCAAAGATTGTTTTCAACGGTATATTGCCATTTCTGGAAAATCAATCTACAGTATTTTTAGTACAGGTTAGGAACTGTGAGCAATGATTGAATTATTTGCCAAGAATATGGTTAGACGAGAGACTTGGAAAACTGGAAACTGTGATTTCTTTCCAAAGGAAAAGTATATCATAGTCACAGCTGGCATCACTATATACAGGACTTGGGGCTTTTAATACATTTTATGAGAAACAACACGTTTTAATATAGAGCAGCCTATTATTATCAGGTTAACAGGAGTTATTCTTTAATAGAAATTAGCCAGGTCTATCTGAAATTTCAAGACACTGAGTTGCCTCTGAAATCCTGAGATTAATCTGAAAATATTTATACTACAGCCTATAAAACAGAATGCACACATACCTGCCTAATAATATCAATAACAACCTCTGAACTGGGTGAAACTTTTTAGTGAATAGCCCAAAAATGAAATTCTGGTCAGCCCCAAACTATTGTCAAATCTGACACAAAGTCACTGAAAAGTTTCCACCAAAACTTTTTCTTTTCTTTTTTTGGTGGTGGGGGGGAAAGAGGGACACCTCAGTGGTTGGTTTGGGAATGACACCTGAGGACACAGTGGTGCCACCCCCACCCCCATTCCTGATGTACAGCACAGAGCTGAACTTCAGTTTCCCACACTGCAGTTCAAATCCCTGTTGTACATCAGGTAGAGGGGGAGGCCAGGGAATTAAACTCAGGTGTCTTACATCGATTAGAGTACCCTAACCACTGGGCTATGGGATATCCTACCTGAAGTCTCAATCTCTTCTGTTGAAACTGTTCCACTTTGTATAAAATACTTGAATAGTCATTAGGCTTTGAAAGAGAAAGCAAAATATAACAACTCTTTAGACTGGTGGTTAAAGCATTTCACTGGCACAGAGGTGACCCTAGTTCACATATGTGCTCCAATGTCTATTTATCAGCAGTGTAACCTGAATATGACATTGATGAGTTTACTAGATATGGACAGATTAGATAATTAGGATGAACCCAAGTCTTGCCACTTTTGGGGCCCAGCGTAAGACTAATCTTGTTCCCGCAAGTCTATGGTTTCTGAATGACCTGGCAATGTTTCTCCAAAGAACAAAAGACAAGCTGAAGGTCAGGGTTTAAGGGTGAAGTGTAAAACAAGGGCTGGAGGGAAAGAAAACATTATAGTCCTTTCAAAAAAAGAAATGTTGCTTTTCGTATTAGTGCCTAAGTATGCAAAGGTAGATAAGATAATACAAAGGAGGTATAACTCAAATGCCTAATGCCCAGCTAGAAGAAAAGATTTTTCTCTTAAAGATCCCCTGTTCTAACTCCTTCCACTAAGTGCTGTAAAAGCTCTTACTCAAGTTCTTTTGATCCTTCAAGAACATCTCTAGGAAAATTGAGGAAAACAAGAATTGATATTTCAAAGATGAAAAGCAAGCAGAAAAATAGATGTTGGGACAAAAGGGGTTTGTTAGGTTTGAGCCAAGGGTTATAATTGGGAGTAACTGGATGAAAATGAGCAAAGGAAAATTTTGGGTGCACAGCAAGAAAAAAAATTCCTGACAATGAAATCTTTTAGGATGTGAAATGAGATTGCCAATGGGAGTGGTGAAAACCATCACTTGTTTCCTTTAAAATTAAGCAAGAAAATAGTGTAGGGAATGTTAGCTGAGGAAGGGACAAGATGACCTAAATAGTATTTTCCATCAATAATTTCTGGTACTATGAAATAGGCTGAAACTGTACGATGCCAAACCCACTTCTCTTTCCTGTGCTTTGTTGTCATCTTCCAGAATAATAGCTTATATTCCAAATATACAAGCATACTTATGCAAAAAACCAACCTGGTTTATAGCTGCTATAAGTATGAAACATATCATATCTTTTCTTTTGCATTATTTCTTTTCTTGACCATTGTTGAGTCAACAAAATGCTCTGAGTCTCCTTGAAGGAAAGTATCTTTCATCTTTCACTGAAAAGGTCTATTGCTCTAGCAGTGGTGGTAGCCAAAGGTGACTCTAGTTACTGATGGTAGCAACAGTGGCATCTCTAAGGTCAAATTTTCAAACAGATGAAGTTAGGTGTCTAAATCCATATTTAGCAAAGCACTTAAATACATGCTTAAATGTAAACACATGCTCAAGTCCCATTTAAGTCAGTAGCACTTAAATACGGTGCTAAAGTTAAGCATATGCTTAATTAGGGCTGTCAATAAGTTGCAGTTAACTCACACGATTAACTCAAAAAAATTAATCGTGCGCTGTTAACAATAGAATAGCAATTGTAATTTATTAAATATTTTGGATGTTTTTCTACATTTTCAAATATATTGATTTCAATTATAACAGAATACGAAGTGTACAGTGCTCACTTTATATTATTTTTATTACAAATATTTGCACTGCAAAAATTATAAACATAAGAAATAGTATTTTCCAATTCATCTCATACAAGTACTATTGTGCAATCTCTTTACCGTGAAAGTGTAATTTACAAATGTAGATTTTTTGTTACGTAACTGCACTCAAAAACAAAGCAACATAAAACTTTAGAGCCTAAAAGTCCATTCGGTCCTACTTCTAGTTAGACAATCGCTAAGAGAAACAAGTTTGTTTATATTTACGGGAAATAATGCTGCCTACTTCTTATTTACAACATCACCTGAAAGGGAGAAAAGACATTCGCATGGCACTTTTGTAGCTGTTAGTGCAAGGTATTAACATGCCAGATCTGCTAAACATCCATTTGCCCCTTCATGCTTTGGCCACCATTCCAGAGGACATGCTTCCATGCTGATGAGCTCATTTAAAAAAAAAAAAAAGTATTAATTATATTTGTGATTGAACCCCTTGGGGGAGAATTGTATGTCTCCTGCTCTATATTTTATCTGCATTCTGCCATATATTTCACATTATAGCAGTCTCAGATGATGACCCAGCATGTTGTTCGTTTTTAAAACACGTTCACTGCAGATATGACAAAACGCAAAGAAGGTACTAGCGTGAGATTTCTAAAGCTAACTACAGCACTTGACCCAAGATTTAAGAATCTGAAGTGCCTCCCAAAATCTGATTGGGACAGAGTGCGGCACATGCTTTCAGAAATCTTAAAAGAGTCTGATGCGGAAACTAGAGAACCTAAATCACCAGAAAAGAAAATCAATCTTCTTCTGGTTGCATCTGACTCAGATGATGAAAATAAACATACGTTGGACTGCACTGCTTTGAATCATTATTAAGCAGAACCTATGCATGTCCTCTGGAATGATAGTTGAAGCATGAAGGGACATATGAATCTTTAATGCAGCTGGCACGTAAATATCCTGCAACATCAGCTATAACAGTGCCATGGCAATGCTTGTTCTCACTTTCAGGTGACATTGAAAACAAGAAGCAGGCAGCATTATGTCCCACAAAGGTAAACAAACTTGTTGGTCTGAGCGATTGGCTGAACAAGAAGTAAGACTGAGTGGACTTGTAGTCTCTAAAGTTTTAGATTGTTTTATTTTTAAATGCAGTTATTTTTTGTACATAATTCTACATTTGTAAGTTAAAATTTCATGATAAAGAGATTGCACTACAGTACTCGTATTCAGTGAATTGAAAAATACTCTTATTTTTACAGTGCAAATATTTATAATAAAAAATAAATATAAAGTGAGCATTGTACACTTTCTGTTCTGTGTTGTAATTGAAATAAATATATTTAGAAATATGGAAAACATCCAAAAATGTATGTAAATAGTATTCTATTATTGTTTAACAGTGCGATTAATCTTGTGATTAATAGATTAAATTTTTTAATTGCTTGACAGCCCTATCGTAAATGCTTTGCTGCCTAGGCAGTGGACTGCTGAACTGGGGCCTAGATTTTCAGAGTTGCTAAGCACCAAATAAATGTCATTGAACTCAGTGAGAACTGCATGTGTTCAGCACCCTTATGACCTTAGTGTAGACAAGGTGCTGGGTTTTTCACCATTATGTTGTCTAGCGCTCCTCTGGGCACAGTGAGGTGACACAATGGTAAGAAAAGTAGACACAGCCTTAGGAAAGAATTTACCCTGAAGTATTTTGGGATGGAGTAGCTGCTACAGGGATGCTAATTTAATTTATTTATTTATTGTGCCTCCTTTATTTACTGTTTTGTTTTTAATAGAATGGGAAATACAGGCTACTATATGACACCTTTTTTTATAACTAGAATTATGGAAAGGTGCCCACAGCATAAAACAGGTTTATTCGTAAATCCAAATACATAAAATAAATACAGAAAAAAAAAAAGCTTCAATTCTTTTCTGAGAATAAATTTGCAAAATTTTCTTTTTTATGTGATCTGAATCTATTTGCACGTTTTCAGGGTGAAATTCACCCCAGGGCCTGGCAAGACTTACCTGAATCCTTCCTGCACATCACCTAGGGAACAAACAAGGCTCCGCCATCCCTGTCTAGCCTGGACTGCTCTTTGCAAGACCTAGGCAACATTTAATTGACATTCAAGCCTATTTTGAGAGTTTAAGTGGTACCTAGCTCTCGTACTTACCCTCTGCAGAGCAAACAAACATTTTTATTGTGGTAGCATCTCAAGATCACAGCCGAGTTCGAACCCATTGCATTACGTGCTGGACAATTATATAATACAGCCCCTGAATAACTCACAAAATATTCAAGCAGCGGGATTGCACATAGTCACAAAGTCCTAAGGTGCTTTCAAAAGTTAAAGGGGAGGGAGCAGCACAACCAGCTCCATGAAAAGAAGACTGGATTGAGGGAGGTGGAAAGGTGCAGAAATGGTGAGAGATGGCTAGACGCCCCCCAGACAAAAATGACAAAATAGGAAAGGAAAGCTATAGTGAGGAGGAGACAATCAGATGGGGCGATCTCCAGCCCTTCATAAAAACTGCCAAACATGTGGCTCTTTTTCTGGGCTGATTGAACCTCTCCTTAATTAACAGTATATGGGTAGATTTAAAACTATATCAAAACTCCAGCTCTGCTGCTCTTGTGAGCTCAAATAAATCTCCCACTGACTTCAATCAACTTAGGCTGGGTTTTCTGTAGGCATTTAGGCTACACACAGGACTTGGGGTAATAGCTACAGGAATGTTTAATAATTATTTTTACCACAGGAGGGCTCCCATGTTTCATGAATGCACCTGGAAACCCAATGAAAACAGTGAGAATAATTTGTGGCAAAGGAAGGACTAAGGTGATAGAGTTGAAACAAGAAGTTACATAAATTGGAAATGTGATATATAAACAGTTTTTCTTCTTCAACAAAATACCAAGAAGGAAAAGAAGAAATGTTTCCCTGCAACTTCTGTTTTCATAATGTCCCCATAAAAAGGGCACCTACTGAAATGAGTGATGTTAGCTTGTATGTTCTCCAGGGGCACCACCACAAATTCTTGACACATGCCCTCAACAGAGGACCTAAGAGCTGGATAGGCTTTTTGTTAGCTCATTCCCCAGGGGTGAATTTTAGAGGTCTAACTCAGCTCCCATTGAAGTCAATGGAAAGACTCCTCCCGCCCCAGCCTCAATGGAAGTTGCAGTGGGCCCAAGTTTCAGTGTTTGAGTGAAAGGCCGGCTTCCCCTATAAATTCCAGTCCTGCATAGATAGAAGTGGTCACGGTCTTTTTCTTACTTGGCTTTGAGTCACAGGGGAGGCAATACTCAATTTATTCTATTGAGGAGTTATGTTAAATCTGTATTTACCCAAGAGTTTGTATTAACCTGATCTAACAGGTCAAGGCCTGCAATGAGAATTTCCAGTTCATACTATAGATCATTGACCTAATAGACCTGATGACTTTAAGTGGTTCCAGGCAGACACAACCTGCATGGAGTAGATGTAAACATGTTACAAACTCTTATGAAATTTTTCATTTACAAAAACCGATCCTGTGTTCATGGGGTGGAAATCAAACCTGGTGTCTTTTTTTAAAAATGTCTTTTAATTTACAAAAAGTGCTTTGTTGGAAGGCACCAAAACCAGATTAAAGTCCATGAGTAATACCCGCAAGATAAAAGCTAGCATCAGATTCAGTATTTGTACAGTATCATTCTAAAACAAGCCAAACAGATGAGTTCTAAATTTTAATAAGGTCTTAAAGCCATGAGATACAGGTAAGCCCTGAAACTTGATTTTTGGTAGTATTATTTTGTTATTCCTTCGTAACTATTCCTATGTCAATCATCATAGAGCACTTCACAACTATCAATGATTTAAACCGCACAACATCCCTGTGAGTTAGTTCAGTATTATCCTCCCCATTTTACAGATGGGTAAACAAAGGCACAGAGCTGTTTACTTGACATGCGTGAGGTCACCTAGAAAGACTGAGTTAGAGTGTAGAAAAGAACCAAGATCTTCTAAGTCCCACTCCTGTGCCTTAATTGTAAGGCCACAGTTCTGAGAGGTTGAAGAGCAGGACTTTTAATGGAAATGGAGGCAGATTCTCATCTGAGATGGGTCAATAGGCATAGTTATTCACTGCTGGGAGTTTTATGCTACCCAGTGTAAATGCTAGAGTATATTACAATTTTAATTTGGGTAGTCTTTCACACACATGGCTTCCCCACACACTTTGTAAGTTTGATTACAGCTGAGCCACAATAGTGACATTACACGGTCCTTAAGGTCAGAACTAGCTGTCTGTTATATGCCCAATGGTGACTATTTCCTATCTCCTTCTTCTGTTGAAACCTATTTCAAAATGCTGATTCCCACCCAAAATTTCATATGCAATTCTCTAGGCAGAGGAGAGGGCTTCTTTGGTATGGAAAATCTGAGGTTAACTAGATCAGATGTCAAGGATTTGACACTTGACAGCTCTGTCACCATACTAACATCATCTCTCAGTTAGGTCTAGAGTAGACACTCTGCTCTAAGAATTAGGTTTGGAGGATGTTATTGTTAAGTTGCCTTCAGTAACAACTATTGTATTGTACTGGTTTAGAGAGGATGATTGTACAACTGTTTGTTATAGGACTCTGAACCCTTGACTTTTCCATCAGAGCTTACAGTCTCAGGGCCAAATCTGCTCTCACTTACTCCCTTGTAATAGCGGTGTATCCCCATGTAACCCAGTGGAGTTATTATGGATACATCACTGCAAGGAGTATTAGGATCAGGCTCCTAGACACAGTGAACCCTATTAACCCTTAACTGTTGATGGTAATCTATATTTTTATTTTAAACCCATGTCTAGCTCTTTTAGAGTACAGCCATATCCTTAAAATATAAAGAGAGATCACTGGGGTCAAAAATGGTCATAAAGATGTTTCCTAAGAAATCATGGACCTCTCTCCCTGGCTACCCAAGCCCCTCTCTAGTATTTCTGCTACTGCCACAAATCCCATCTCCCCTTATCTGCCATCTTACAATGAGCTAGAATCCAATCTACTTCCTCCACCCTGTATAGAGGTATTAAAAACCTCACTACTGTATATATGGCTCTATTCCTATCTCACTCTAGAAACAGGCTTGATTTGCCCCTTTACCTCATTAATGCCACACAAACTAGCCAAGAGGCCAGGCTACCACACTGAAACATGCAGTAGCATGAAAGCAGCATGCATTGCATTGTCATTTGTTGTTGATGCAGCGAAAAGCTCCAGTAATTGGTGCAGCCTTTACAACACACCAATAAAGCCCATTATATGGGCAAAAGAAGGGACAGAGCTAAGGCTGCTTGCAGAATCATGTCTCCGTCTCCTGACTTTTACACTTTTCTTTACAGCGACACATTTCTCGTCACTTTTACATATTTAAAACTTTAGTGTTCTCAGAACAAATTATTTGGTGGCCTCAAGAGTGCAGCCACTAATTCTTGCCGGTGGCAGCTCAAATTAGCTTTAGGAAAAACAAATAAATATGTACACATGCATGTCCAAATCATTGTAATTGATTGCTAGCTAGTAAGTCTGTTGAGAAAAGTGGTAACATAAGTATCACTTTTCACAGCAGACTTACTCAGCTCTGGCAAGCCTGGGGACAAATTAAGCCCCAAATCAGGGGCCAGGGGAGGCAGTGGGCACCTGGGGCTTGGAGAAGTAACAGGGAGCCAGAACCTGAAGCCTTGTGACCAGGGCCCGGGGACAGAGCTCGAAGCTGCATGGGTGGACTCTGAAGCTGCCATGCTAGGGCTGAAGCCCAAAGCCTGAGCCGCACCATCCAGGGCTGGCTCCAGCTTCTTTGCCACTCCAAGTGGCGAAGTGGGGGAAAAAAAAAAAGAAAGTCAATCAGCGCAGCTCAATCGCGCTGCTTCATTCTTCAGCAGGAATTTGGCAGTGAGTCCTTCGCTCCCTGTTCCTCTTTGGCGGCACTTTGGCAACAGCTCAAAGAGGAAGAAAGGGACTGAGGGACCCTCCCCTGAATTGCTGCCAAAGCCCTGGACGTGCCACCCGTTTCCATTGGCCGCCCCAAGCTCCTGCTTCCTTCGCCGGTGTCTGGAGCTGGCCCTGGCGCCATCCCAAGGAAGGTGGAAAACTCACTGGCTGCCTGGTCTTCCCGTGTTGCACCCCAGATGTCTCCAGAGGGGGCAGGGCAACCAGGAGCAACAGGAAGTGGAGGGCACGGCTTTGCTCCCCCATCACAGCCCAGGAAGCTGTGGCCACGAGAAGAGCCTCTGGTGGCTGCATGCAGCCACGGTGTCTATTTGAGAAACACTCCCCCTAGGCCAATTGTTAACCTTCATTTCACTTTTCAAGTGCGAGTAGTTTCTAGACAAAATACATTTTCCCCTGGAAAAAAATTAAAGGTTTATTTTTCTTTTAACCTTATTTGGTCTTTCTCCCATAAGTGGGTATGATCCTGGCTGCATAGCCCTGTCCTAGGGGTCAGATCCTGTTCAGTAGAAAGTGGGTGCTAGCAGTCTACAAGGGCAGGGCTCCGAAGCAGGCTAAGGCAGAAGAGGCAGGACCTGGGGCTAGCTTTCCCGATTGGGGTTTCACCCCACCCCCAAGTCTCTCCTGTCCCCTTCATTCCAATTTTCTCCCCTTCCCCCACTGTCAATCAGTCAGCGCTAGATTCTCTCTCTTCTTGTGCAGCAAACAGAACTGTTCATTAAATTTTACAGCTAGCCTAAAAACAAAGGTCTATCTAGCCCAGTATCTGGTCTTCCGACAGTGGCCAATGCCAGGCATCCAAGAGGGAATGAACAGAAGAGGCAATCATTGAGTGATTCATCCCGGCGCCCGTTCTCAGTTTCTGACAAACAGTACCAAGGTAAATTCTCATAAAGAACATTCCCCGTTTTGGTCAAGGATTCCAAAGTTCTCTAGCAAGTTCCATTTGCAGGGTCAATCAATTACTGCTTGCAAATCTAGTATTAATATTAGTTTTATTTCTTCACTTGCTAGGTTGCCTATGGTGAAATGTGCACGACAAATCCCAATGACCTTCATCTGCCTTTTGACCAGCAGATTCAGAAAATAATAATAACGATGTTATGCTTCAAAATAACTAGGGCTGTCAATTAATCACAGTTAATGCCTGGGATTAACTGAAAAGAAAACTCACGAGGTAATTTAACGCATTAATCACATACATCTGGGCAGGGAAGGAGGCATCGGCAGTGGGGGAGAGCGGCTGAAGTCTGGAGCCTGACGCCCAGTACCCCAACTGGGGCTGCAGCCCCGAGCGCCAAGCCCATATTTGAAAATATAGAAAATTGCCAAAAAATTTTAAATGGTATTCTACTATTGTTTAACACTGCAATTAAGCCTGTAATTTTTTTAATCTCACAATTAATCATGATTAATTTTAATAGCTTGACAGCCCTAAAAATAACTACTGTATGCATCAGTTGTGGACACAACATTATGCAAAAGGAAAAGTTTAGTTTAAAGAGACTGTTCTTTGTGCACTGAGATTCAGTAAAATATCTTGCACCCCAATCTGGGTCTATGCCGGTTATGCGATATGTATATATTTTTTTTCATCCTTGCAAACGATATCTGTAACCCCCCATAACCCAAGCCTGACCCCAGATGTACAGTACCTTCCCTCTCAACCTGTGTATATTTCATTTCAAACATTTATTTTAATAAAATTTTTAAACAGTTTACATCTCATTGGTTAAAACTTTTGACTTATAAATGAAAAGAAACAAGTGGTTTTGTTTACCGCAGTTTACTGCAGAAATGCTGCTTTTTATGTCAACATACATTTGGTAAATGTTAGCTTGTACTCTGTAGTGATGGGCTGTTTGCACTAACCTTGGGAATACTGTTCTTATCTTGTATTTACACAACAAGTGCAAAGAAGAAACTAGATTAGGTTTTTTCCACAGTGTTTAAAATACCTTTTCTCCTGTCTTGAATGAGGGCTGAACTTTAAACACACCAACCACATATGGCTCCACTTTGAAGCTGTCCAGTTAATAGATCATCATCCATTTGCTGGAAGCTTTATTCTCACAATATACACACTTTTCTTATCAGCACATATTCCATACATCAGAAACGGTGCGTTAGCTCTAGGGCATTCCATCCAGGGGCAGACCAAAGTAAAATCCACGGATCTCGGCTGCGCTGGAGGCTATAGATCCACCAAGTCTGCATCTAAAGATACCCAGACAACCCCACCACTACAAAATGCTGGCATCCATGCTGGAGCCTGGGTTGTCACTAATGCTTTGATTTGTTGTTTGGTTGGACTGAATACAGGCCCCACTGAGGCTTAAACCAGCACTAATTTACTGTACTCAATGTACAAGGCTTTTGCCTCTGGAATCCTGCATTTCAATTTGATTTAAGTCACATGAGGAACATATTTTCCTCTCCCAACTTTCCACTTTATAGAATTACTGCTACATGCTTTTCTCACCCTTGGCAACTCTGCCCTGGAGAGGTTTAGGATTGCAATGATCTGGGCATGAAAACAGAAGAATGGTATTCTAGCCTCCTGCATAGAACTATTCACAGCTCACTGCAGGTGTGTTGAATGCACAGCCTTGAACAAATGACAACCTCTTTGTGCCTCAGTTTTCCCATCTATAAAACAGAGATAATAGCTACCCTGCAGGAATGGGGTAAAAATTAATTTACGACTGTAAAAGCAGCACAAGATCCCTAGATGAAATACTCTGCTCTAAGTGAAAACATTACCAGACTCTTGTAGATCAGAGGTACTTTAGCAGATCTGCAATACCTGCCACAAAACTACTTCTAGGAGCATTAAAATTCTCTAGCAGTCGCCCAAAATGTCGAAAAATGTGCAGCAGCTCAACTCTCTAGGGATGGGCACAATAGACAGGGCCTATGCAAAGTTCTTAAAGAAAAAAGGGGTTTCCCATTCAGTCTTGGAGTTGTGAGCAATATATCCAAAGCAGCATCCTCCAACAGAGAATGGTCCACTTGAGCTGGGTGGTTTCTTAAGAGAAGATGGCAGTGCTTCCTTAAAAAGGTGAATTCAAAGGTAACTGAACTCTAAAATTTTTAAAAAGTGACATAATACAGGTGCACACAAATACCACCAATCCAGCTGTTCTAAAACAAGATCTCATGAGTCAGGCCTTCCCTCCCTTTCCTTATAGTACAGATCCTGCAAACTCCTGAATTCAAGATTCTGTGCTTATCCTGAAACAGCTGATGGCTGCAAGATATGAAATCATGTGCTTTTTGAAGGATTTTACATGTCAAGAGCTGCATTCCATCTAAAGATGCGCTGACACATTCCTTTGTAAATAAATCATTGAGAGATTGGAGACTATAGAGGGCTTGTTCTGTAATCACCTGCAGCCATACAACAAGGTTGATCTTGCAAACATTTATGCATGTAACTTCACTCTTGGGAGTAGACCCATTATATGATGTGAAGCTACTGATAACATTTCAATAGTCCTTTTCTCCCATAGGGAGCCCAAAGCACTTTACAATCTGCATATAATATAGGAAACCTTTCTCCCATTACTGAAATATGGCCAGCACTGGGGTGAAACTGTATAGCATTTTCCCAGGAACATGCTGACTGAAAATTTCACAGGCGGAGGGGGAAATCAGAACATGTCGTCATTTCAATAAGGTAAAATGTTTTGCACTAACTTTACCACTTCGATTTCTGAGTCCAACGGAAATGAGTCAAAATTTTAAGTCAAAGTAAAACATTTTAACTTCTTGAAGCAACACATTTTGATCATCTCAAATTGAAATCTCAGAATTTTCATTTTGCAGGCATTTTTTGGCTTTGGCATGGAAAAATATGAGAATTTCCTGCAGAACTGAAATTCCCATTTCTGACCAGCTCTACATCTAAGGAAGATTTTTCTTATAGCTGAAAAACAGTTTAATATGCAAGGTATCTGCAGTTTTCAATGCCTTACAATTCCTCAAGGTCTGGACTGCCTCCCAATAACACCAGCCGATATAACACAAATTCGGCTATAACGCGGGTAAAGCAGCACTCGGGGGTGGGGGTGGGGGCAGGCCAGCGCACTCCAGCGGATCAAATCAAGTTAGATAGAACGTGGTTTCACCTATAACGCGGTAAGATTTTTTGGCTCCCAAGGACAGCGTTATATCGAGGTAAAGGTGTATATTCACAGGAAAATCCAGTAATGATACTTGTGACTCAACCCAATGGTCTGCAGGTGTGTAATGAATTCCAACACTAAGTACCACCACGTAGGACATTTTATGCACTTGGATAGCAAATTCAACATTCATTTTCCTGACAGTGACCACTCTGTACACAACATAAGCCATGGCTGTATCAGAACTCTGAAAGTAACAACTTCACATTTGTGGTGGAAAGGGAAGCGCAAGACACACGAGGTATTTTATGCTTTTTTTCAAAATGGCCCAAAGGGAGTGGAATGCAGGAGGGCTTTCCACTGGGTTGCAATAAATTAGCTGCTTTTCTTAAGAGAAGCAATAGGGAAATTAAAAGTTAGCTTTAAAATGTTTAGTCTTCCTCCAGCAGGATTGTGTTACCTTAGAGTTCTAGAGGAGCTTTTCAAAGCTTCAGTTCTGTTCTAAAAAAGTCTTAAGGTTTGGCTACACTTGCAGCTGTACAGCGCTGGGAGTTACAGCTGTCTTCATACAGCTGTGCAGGGAAAGCGCTGCAGTGTGGTCACAATGACAGCTACCAGCACTGCAGTGTGGCCACATTTGCAGCATTTGCAGCGCTGTTGGGAGTGGTGCATTATGGGCAGCTATCCCACAGAGCACCTCGTCCCATTTTGGCGCCGTGGGTT
>NC_133770.1:277407562-277609616 GCF_003597395.2 Chelonoidis abingdonii
ATGCCTAGATGTGAATAGCCACATTGATGTGGGTCTATCACTCGCGGTAAATCGGCCTCCAGTAAATTCTCAAAAGTTTCAGCCAGAACATGGACAATGCGCTTGCGCAAGTTTTAATAGAGAAGCCACTGTGGTCTTGTGCCAGTCAGGCTAAATGTGGGTCCGCGCCACTGTGCCGCGAGGGTGGGGGGACCCATGGCTGCACACAGGCAACTGGCATAGGGGCCAGGGTGAATCCGCATTGCTGTAGACAGCCCTCCCGCGCTTCCAGGTGACCCGCAGCAAGTTGAAGATACTTCCAGGATTACTCCGTGGAAAAGTTAGGAGCTGTTCAGTGTAGATGCCCCCTGCACAGTTTGCTTTCCCCAATGCACAACCCTGCCATCCCGAAGCAAAATCAGTCCTCCTTACTCACCTTTCGTGGCTCCTGTGAGTTATGTGCTCTCTTTTTGGTATGGGAAAAATATGCTAAAGTGAAGAGCTGTACACTCCTTCACTTGTGTGGGATATAACTGTCTGAGTGAGATTAATATAACAATGCTGCCTCTTGTACTGTTGCCATTTTGCCTTCGAAAAGTGCCCTTGACTGCTCCGACTGCGTATCATCACTGCTCAGAGCTACAAAACTCAGGAAGAAAGCCGCCGCAAAGCAAAAAGAATGACATGCTGAAGCAGTTATGGATACTCTGCCAGAGAGAGTAAAAAAACTTGCAGGACGGAGGAGAAGGGAAAGCAGATCCGCCAGAGAAACGCAGCGGCTAAGAAGAAAAGCACAAAGCAGTGATAGCAATCCTGGTGCACAAGCGGACCTATCACAGTCACTATAGCCATGCAGGCAGAGCTTCTAACCGGCCGCCCCCCGCCCCGTCCCAAAGGCTCTTTCCTCCTTGTGCCTCAATGCAAGCTCAAGCATGCATGCATGCAGCCCTAACCCCCCTCCTCTCCCAAAACATTTCCATCCTGAAAATAAAAGCCGCTTACCGGTAACCCGCTCCTTTGCTTGTCCTTCACCAAGTACCGGCTGCTGCGACTGGCTACCTTCCTCCTGGCTTGAGAAGAGCTCCTGGGACTCCGGAGTGTCTCCCCCTACCCCGGTACCCTCAGTCTCGGTTTCCTCCTCCTCCTCTTGCCCCCTCTCCCTCCCTCCCACTCTGAAGTGTCCATCGTGGTCGTCGGATTGGCAGTGGGGTCACCCCCAAGTATAGCGTCCAGCTCCTTGTAAAAACAGAAGGTCGTAGGGGCAGCGCTGGAGTGGTGGTTTCCCTCGCGGGCTTTGCAATAGGCACTCCGCAGCTCCTTCACTTTAACCCTGCACTGGACCGCGTCCCGGTCATGGCCCCTTTCCAGCATAGCCTTTGATATCTGCCCATAGGTATCGTAATTCCTACAGCTAGAGTGCAGCTGTGACTGCACAGCTTCCTCACCCCAAACACTGATGAGGTCCAGCAACTCGCTCCATGCTGGGGCTCGTTTGGCGCGTGGAGGCATGGTCACCTGGAAAGATTCACTGATTGCACTCCACACCTGTCTGAGCAAACAGGAAGGGGATTTTTAAAATTCCCAGGGCATTTAAAGTGCGAGTCACCTGAGGCCAGGGCAGTAGAATGCGAACTGATGAGCAGAGTGGCTGAAAAGGCATTCTGGGATACCTCTGAATACCTCTGGAGGCCAGTTACAGCGCTTTTGGTGGCCACACTGGCGGAGCAGCGCTGCATCACCAGCGCTGCAATTGTTATACCCCAGGCAGAGCAGGAGTACAGCCAGTGCTGCAGCCAGGGAGGTGCAGTGCTGTATGTGCCTTGCAAGTGTGGATGGTAAGTTGCAGCGCTGTAAACCCACCACCAGCGCTGCAACTCTCCAGTGTAGCCAAGCCCTTACATTCACATAGCACCTTTCGTCACAAAAGGAGTATTTTATACTCAGAAGTCACCACACCCATTACTCAAATGCGGCCACCTCTGGTGATGGACTCCAGTAAACATTTAACAGCTATAAAACAGTTTAGGGCAAGTTGCGAATATCCTTTCCTGCTGCCAACACAATGGAAGCTAAAGCACTGCATACTTCAACAATGTGAAATGAGGAGTTAAATTTCACATTTCTCTACACACAGATCTTTACGCCACCATTGGTTCAATGAAATCAAAATACAAGAGCAGGGACCCAGGCAGTCATTTCTTTAACTGGTGCCTAAAGCAGAGTGTTTTTCAGAGATCTAGTACTCCATGGTTATATCTCAGTGTATTTTTCACTTGGAGAAAATGTAAAGGGATTACATCATTAAAAAAATTAACCTGAAGATCAAACTCACAGTATTGGTGGTCTTAGATTCAGTTTATAGGCATTCAAATTATATAATCATCATCAGTTTCAGGGACATCTTAACTTGAAACTGTTTTCAATCTTACATGTCCTTTGTAGGACATGTAAGAAATTTAAGTTGGTGGTGGCATAAAGCCCTGCCTGCAGCCTACAGAAAAATAAAATACTTCCCATGCTACCAGACAACCACAAGAGACAACTTTTATGTTGCAAGAATAGAACATTTCTCAAACAAAGCTATGTGCACTTATTTCATTACAATTATTAGTATTTCATCAAAGTCTTCCCTATTACTATGCTAATGTGTTTATTGATAAATTAAGCTTACTTTGGCATCTGTATTAGAAGACAGAGACCTGACTGTTGGATTATTGAAAAGTACTGAAAGTATTATCTTCAGAAAAATCAATGGAAATATTAACCGTAGGTTGTCTGAAAAACAATGGTTTTGGTTTATCCTCACACTTGCCTCCCAAGGTGCAGACTGCTACCATGAGGTCATAAAAACCTGACCCCCCCCAAAAAAACAACTCTCTCAAAACTGGCTATTGTCAGCAGATTTGCACTAATCTGTATATGCATATCCCTCACCCAAAGCCATCTATCCATCTTCAATCCAAAACATGCTCCCTCTTTCCCCAACACGCTTAGCCAAGCATTTGTGTAAGAGAAATACAGCAAGCCTCCACAGAGATTGAAATCCCACTCTACCCTGAAAAACAGATTTCTAAGAACAGCAGCATGGGGTTCAGTCTGCATTGTTTACCACTAATCTCCAGTTCAGCTTTGCTCAAGTCACCCCTCTGTATTTGACTTGAACACCAATTACCATCCATACAAGCTAAGCCCGGGTTTGTAGCTTAATCTGGATACTTCATGTCTCATGTTCCAGACCAACAACAAAAACTCTGACAATCAAATTAAGCCCTTGCTTACACCTGGGTGTATTACAGAGGCAACCCCATCAACTGTATGTGGGCTTACACAGGTGTTATGAAGGCACATTCTACAGACTATGCAGTTGCACTGGTGTTGCCAACAGGTTTTACAGGCTAAGTTAGGCAGTTACTGGTGATGATTTACGAGAAGGAAAGAATCCAACTTGACTAAGCCCTGGGAGAGTTTGGGGTACTTGTCAATTAGAACAAATCTACTTGCAAAGTAAACAAATTGGATCTGGAAGTCAGAGACACATGATAAATAAAGGACCCAAGCTGCCATTTTGACAAAGCCCATTTTTTTAAAGCAGAGCCGTAGTATAAGTGTACAGAGTTCGAGGTACCATGCAGTTGTGTGCGCACAAAGTTGTGGTGGTTACCTTCCTTGCATAGTGAGAGCAGGAAGAGTGACCCCAAAACATCCTCCCCAAATATATAGGGAAATTCTGCAGATCTTGGGTCATCTGCATTTAGAGCTAGGGGTCGTCCTCCATGACAATTGCTGGTTTTCTTTGGCACTGGAACTTCCAATGGACTCCTGCTTGTCTCATCAACCTTCAGCACCTTGGGTGGGGGCGGGGGAGATGGACAAAGCAGGTTTCCAAAGGAATAAATGCTTATGGAGACACCTTTAAAATGTATTGGTTTGCAGGGGAAAAAAAAAGTGATGTTATCAAGAGTGGCTCCTTTTTTCATCCTCCCTCTGCCTGTGTTAAAAGAGCCATGGCCCGAGAGCACCAAAATTGCAGCATGTATATGGCGATCGTGTGTGTTTGGGGAAAGAGGACTGATGATACCACTTGGGCTCCCTGCCTACCCTCCACTGAAACTGGCCAGTATTGACTGCCTGGCCTACTACGTATTATGTCCTACACACTTAGAATCACAAAGGGGCCATCGTACCTTCAGACAACAGAACCACACTTGCAAGCATGACAGTTTGGCTCAAGCTTTGTAAGTAAGAAAGCCTGAAGCATTCAGCTTCCAGTGACTCAAATATCCTCTGAAAGGAAAGCAAAGTAAGACATTAAAAAACTGAATGTGTGGTTTATTATATTTAAGATTCTTTTTGTCTAAAGGGTTTAAATATTTTTGTCACATAGTTAACAGTAAATTAATGTAATTTTACATGTTCAGTATTTTGATATACAGTACAGGACTACAAACGTGGCAAAGGAGCACTGGAAAATTAATATTTCCTCAATGCAAGTATCGATTCTGCAGCACCACGTAAAGACTGTGACTAAGGATGCAAGCTGCAGTATTACAAGCACATTAAAAAACCCATACCTACATTAAACATTAGAGAAACAAAACAACTGACACAAGGGCTTAATATTTAAGATTTGATACAAGATTAAAACACTAATTTTTAATGTCCTGGTTTCAAATTAATAAATATAAAAACAATATAAAAATATACACCAGTTGATAGAAGGATGCACTGAGTAAAATTAGAAAGTTAAATTTCACTTTCAAATGTATGCAAGTATGTCTTTAGGGAGAGAATTTCTGTGTAGCTTCGGCTGGTCTTTCGGAAGAAGTCCAAGCTAGTAATTTGTTCAATGTCACGCACTCGTGCTGTGTGCATCTTCAGGAGATCTTCAACCCACTTGGATTCTTCCTCTGAGCTCTGAAATGAAAACAACTGGATTTAGTTTTAGTGCAGAACCTGTCCGATCTTTGAAAGGGTCTTGTACCTTTCCTAATTAGTTATCTCCATCAGACACATGATCTTCACATGCTCTTCCATTCAAAGTCAATTAAATGATCAACAAACAACACATGGAGGTATAGTTTTGGGTCAGGTCTCAATTTTAGGATTTGGATTCAAATGTGGCTAAAACATCTAAGAAGAGTTGAAGTTACCTGGGAATGGCCCAATAAGTCAGAAGTCTTACAAGAATAGTTGTAGATCTCCTGGTGGGAGCAGATGATGCTATTGGGAAATCTGTTGCTCACTCAATATTTCTGCCATTTTGTTTCAAAATCTCATAAAAGCAACTTGCAACTTTGACACAAGATTACCTAAACAAGTTCTAGCCCTGGTTAGGCTTTGAACCTTTATCTCAAATTTTAGCCCCAGCCCCGATCAGCATGTCCTCGCCTCATCTAGTAACAATGCCACACTACTATTTTAATCTTCCATAAATCCACACTGTAAGAACAACAGTGACAGCCATTCAGCATCATCATCCTTCCATGTGACTAGCCCAACTTGCCCATGACCAAGTTCTACATAAAAGTTTTTAGTTTCTGGTTTTGGTCCTGAGACTAATCTCTTCCTCATTAACTTGACAAAGTCCTCAAATAAAAACAAACCTATGCCATTAAAAACTAATGTCTAATCTCCACAGGAAACAGTCAGAAGTGACCAAAAAATATCAGAGATGCAAGAGGTGAGGTTTGTGGGTCACTCTGTGACAGACAGTAAGTGAGGGAAGTGATTGTTTGCACAGCGTGGAAGTGAAGCACTGAATAAAGAGTCATAGGCCATGGCTACAGTGGCACTTTACAGAGCTGCAACTTTCTCGCTCAGGGGTGTGGAAAAAAAAAAAAAACAAAAAACCCTGAGCGCTGCAAGACACAGCGCTGTAAAGCGTCAGTGTGAACAGTGCCGCAGTGCTGGGTGCGTGGCTCCCAGTGCTGCAAGCTAAACCTCATGAGGATGTGGAGTATGTGCAGTGCTGCGACAGCTCTCTCCCAGCGCTGGCGCTGTGACTACACTCACACTTCAAAGCGCTGCCGCGGGAGCGCTGCCACGGCAGCGCTTTGAAGTTTCGAGTGTAGCCATACCCATGGAGTGTGGATCTAAAGTACATCTCTGTGACCCAGTGCCAGTCTGTTTTGATCTGCTGTATTTCTCAGAGACAAAACTATTTCACCTTTAGCTCTATATGCCAATAGGAAACAGGCCAAAACAAGGAGTCTGTAAGACAAATCAAGATCTAGAGCCTTGGGGGAAGGGGTAGAGTGGGGGCGGGGCCTGGGATAGAGCCAGGGGTCAAGCACCCCCCTCCCCACAGCACTTTGGAAAGTTGGTGCTTGTGTCTGCAACTCAGTTTCTCCATTAGTGAAATGGAACTACTACTCCTGTATTGTGTACATGGCTGCTGTGAGGTTTAATTCATTAAATGTTTGCAAGTCATCTTTCAGCCCCAGATAGAACCCAGATGCAAAAAAAAAAGAATGAACAATGGAAAAAAAAAAAAAAAGGAGTAGCATTTTTTAAATCTCAGAAAAAAGTTTTGGCGAGGTTAAGGACAGATCACCTATCCCTACAGAACTGGAGGTCAGCCAGAGCCAGACACTCATTTGAATCAGCTGGAATACCATGGTGCAAGAACAGAGCTGATATGGCAATCTCAGGATCAGCACCATTTTCCCCAATTACATTTTCAAGTTTAGAAGTGGTTTTTTGCCACATGAAGACAGCGAACAGCCATCATTCACGTAGTGTTGCACATGCACACAACTAAATATATGTAGCACTGTAAGCATAAGGAGCAAATGGTGCACAGCAAATACCAAGCCTGATTAATTTATATGGTAAAGACACTGTCATAAACAGATAGCTAAGGGTTAATGTTTCTTTTACCTGTAAAGGGTTAACAAAGGGAACCAAACACCTGACCAGAGGACCAATCAGGAAACCGGATTTTTCAAAGACCGGAATTTCTCTCCAAAGCTCAGGGAAGAAATTGTAATTTTGAGTTTTATCGGTTGTTGCTACTTTGTTCTGAGCTCTCGAGCTATGAAGAGGGGATCTTATTTTCCCACACATCGTTAACGCTTCTCATCTTCAGCATTTCGCCTATCTGAATGAATAAGAATAAGATAAGGGCTAGCAAAAGCAAGGAGGCTTTTATATGTTTAATGTTGATAAGATTTAGCATAATGTGTGTGATGCATGGTATGTTTTAAATTTAGTAAAATCTCTTTCTTGAAATAAAGGCTGTTTATTCATCATTTTTTCTTTTAAGCAATTGACTCTGTATAATTGTCACCTTGAATTACAAGAAGATTATTTTTATTCTTCTTTCTTCTTTTTTGATAATAATAAACTTCTTAATTAAAACCTGTATTGAGTTTCTCTGGCAAGAGCTAAGAAACGAAGGAAGAGGGAGAAAACCTCTATGTGTTAGCTGACTAAGTTTGAATGCAATAGCCTTGTCAGGGGAAAAAGGAAGGGGAAGGTAAATTCCATCTTCGTATTCTTGGGATTCATAAGGGAGTTCTTTAAGTACAGTATCGCCCCAGGAAACCCAGGGAAAGGGTGGACTGGATTAGAATAAAGAGGAGACAAAGGAGGAGGTTATTTCCCTTTGTGTGAGACTCAAGGTTATCTGAATTCTGGGTCCCCAGAAAAGGTTTGGGAGACCAGCACGAGGGAGCAGGCCCCTGAACACTTCTCGCGCTGGTCGGCAGTGAGATTCAGAATCAGCTGTAATGCATACTAGACTTGGGGGAGGTTCTACAAGACCCATTTTAGAACGCTTAAGGATCCACATTATGAAAAGAGTGCCCTATGAAGCAACATATATAAATAACAGAGAGTACAGAGAATAATCACAGAGGATTTCAATAAAAATAGGAATAGAGACCGACTGAACGGTCCCCCATCGCGCTGTCCAACCCCCTCCTCGCCTTCCACAGCAAGGATCAATGGGCCATAAAGACAAGTTCGCAGATAAAGAGACCCACAGGGATTTACAGGATGAGAAAGCAATGGATAACATCAGCAATAGTGCCCTTGTATGCCAGAAGCTAAAGCCACTAACTTAGGGCTCGCCGGAGATAAAGGAGCAATATGGCCTCAGGTACAAGATCGTATGGAAGTGATTATTCCCCAGCGACTGCACTGCACTGGTGAGTCCCACATTAGGAGATTCCGCACGTGTTGGGCCACCCACTCAGTACTAACAGATATAAGAATGTGACCCATATTAGTAAAGTTCTCAACGAAAGAGCAACCGAGAAAATGAGCGAGGGGCATGGGCACAGTGACACTTTCGAGGTGATACAAAAAGGCTAGGAATGATACTATTTGTGAGAGCGACAGAAGAGAAACGTGAGTAGCGGATTTAAATAAGCATAACTGGCAATTACCTGTAGGAGGTTGCCAAAGAGATCGGCAGCCTAGGCGTTCCTCAGTGTTGGGCAGATTATCTAGAACAAGACAATGGCTGAAGTAATCCAATGATGGGGAGGCCAGGCTGAGATATATTAGAGAAAAGACTAAGTTCACCTAGAGAGGTGCGACAACCAATTGAAAATGAGATTGCGAGGGCACGAAGATAGAGAATCCCTTCCTTAGAGAGTGACTTTAAGTCCCCCGGCTTTGACCACAGCACCTGCTGGGATGCACTTAAAGGATTGGTGGGTGAAACATTGGAATGGGTTAGCTAGGGAGGTGGTGGAATCTCCTTCCTTAGGAGTTTTTAAGGCCCGGCTTGACAAAGCCCTGGCTGGGATGATTTAGTTGGGGCTGGTCCTTCTTTGAGCAGGGGGTTGGACTAGATGACCTCTTGAGGTATCTTCCAACCCTAATCTATGATTCTATAAAGATTTTGATTCAGAAAACAGACTCCTGGCAACCTATAGAGAAGAACACATGAGGAAAGATTTCTCAGAGAGAAATTAAGTTTAGGCAGAAGTTCAAAAACAGTTGTCTAGGCTACTTACAGGTCACACAGAATGCAGTATTCCATTGCTTTGTTTTGTGCACTGACTCACCTGATGTTTGGACCATGTATAAACATTCAGATGTTAAAATTTAAAAGCCCCATACAGACTGGGTCCATTGTGCTTTACCAAGCTTCTGCCACTATAAACAGTCTTATCTCTGATCTAAAAGAGTAAGAGTCTTTTGGCCCCAAGAAAATGCAGGAACAGAACATGTAGAGCATCTCTTTGCTTCTGCAACCCCAGATAGAACACCATTTGGGGATTTTGTGTTTATTTTTAAGTTGTAACTATATTGGTTGAGGCACCTGGAATGCCATGGCAGGCAGCCACTATAAAGATGTGAAGATTTAACTCTAGCTGCATCTCACAATGGACACCGCCTCCCCCACCGAAATATCCAGTTGTCTGCTACCATGTAACACATTCTGTCCTGTATATTGAACTTTTCCTGCTACGCAGCTCCAAGGTGACTTCATTAGGAGTTCTGCCATGTGTTATGACCCTATAAGTTATTTACTCTGCTGCCAAATCATTGCATCTCTATACTCAAAGTAAGTATTTTCACATTTAACACAAAACATATTTTAGGGTTTGTTTTTTTCCTTATGATAGTAAGCAGTAATAGTTCCACACCTTCTTTTGCAATGTCATGGGGGGGGGGGGGGGGTGCAATAGCCCAGTGATTAGAATAGGGACCTTGGACTAGAGGCAGGAGTCCTGAGTTCTGTTCCAGCTCTGCCACCAATTCCTTGTCTGACTCCAGGCAAGACATTTTGGTTTAAGTTCCCATAACTGTTCAATAATCATATTTTAAAAGGTCACTAAATGGGATTTTACCCATGGCTAGGTCTGTACATACTAGTTATGGTAACTAAGATAGCAGAGCCTATTTGAACTTACATTGCAGCTCTCATCATTGTCAGGCCGATGGGGAAGTATGTATGAAAGAACGGATAGTGGCCCATCGCATTTATCAGCGGGCTGAGTGAAATCTAAGCAGCTAGTTATGATACTGTAGTAATGAGTTGGAACTGGAACTGAACTGCCTTCCACATACCTAGGAGGAAAACACAAACAAACATTGAGCAAAATCTGTTAGATGGACTCCTAGATAAGAGATTTCTTGTGCAGTGCTATTTGCATGTATCAGAGGGGTAGCCATGTTAGTCTGGATCTGTAAAAGCGGCAGAGAGTCCCATGGCACCTTATAGACTAACAGATATCTGCAAATTTATACCTGCCTCTGGAAATTTCCACTACATGCATCCGATGAAGTGGGTATTCACCCACGAAAGCTCATGCTCCAATACGTCTGTTAGTCTACACGGTGCCACAGGACTCTGCTATTTGTATGTAGTGCTGTCAGAGTATTCATTTCCACCTTCACAGACAGGTGTCCTCTTCAGTTAGAATGTGGGTAAATGTAGGTATAGAGGTCACCAGGAGGCTCCAAGTTCTGCATAATTAAATACAGTTGAAACATTCTAAAATTAATTCTTACTTGTTGCCCAATAATCCTATTTACAGGACTTCATTACAGACCAGGACCCAAGAAAAGAGAACAATTCCTCAACATTGGGGTCCAGAGTCTGGATTCTTGCTTCAGCCAGGAGAATTCCTTCAGCATATAGGAAACCTTCAAGTCAGCATAGCAGCTCTGCATCCATTTCCCCTTCTCTTCTCAGGCCCTGGAATGACGGGTGTGGCGAGAATGCCTCTGCACTCTGATTATTCCTGGAATGGCCTCACTGAAGTTGTCAGCCATTGATAAGTTATTCATAGATTTTATTGCCAAAAGGGGTCCATACAGACCACTCTGTTGCAGTGGTGATGACAGGGCCCACAGAGAGGTTTGACCTCTGCCATTCAAATTTCAGAGCTATTGTTTCTGGCTATCTGCAGACTCAGGCAAGCAAACAGGCTACACATTTACAAGATTTTCTTTGCAACCTTGAGGTCTCTACAAACTTTATGAATGCTGAGATTTTAATGTAATAACACGAGCCCAGGAGCTGGGGCTTTAGACATGGAGCTATAACGGCTATACCTTACTGTATCCCTGCTTCTTTATAACAGACCATAAAATTTCACTCATTAATTCCCATATGAATTCCAATGGTATCTGTCTCAACTAGACTATCCCTCTTAGAAAAAATATCCAAGTCTTTAGCTTCCTCTAATTTAGAGTGGGAACTGCAGTGGTCCACAAAAAGTCCCAAAATCTAGGGTCTATAAAAGATGGCAAAACAGCCCACTTTACTCTCTCTCCTTCTTCTCCCTAAACTATGGTGAGTGCAGCTCAGACTGTGGCTCTAGAAGTCGACAGTATCTCCTGCTATAGTCACCATTATAAAATGAACCGAGCAGAGTTACTGTAGAGTTAGAGACCACCACAGATATCATAAGCAGATGTAAAGATTCTAGAATATATCTTCTGATCAGGGATTTCAAGATTATTGGTAGGAAAGCATTGTTCAATGTGAATTAACAAAAAAACTTGAATATTTAACTCAATAGCCTTATTGTCCTTAGCACTGCATTGCATGCTATGTAAGCAGAACGTGCTCCACACTTACAAAGTAAAAGTATTGTAAAATACTGTAGTTAGTGAGGTTCCCATCAAAGCTGCCATCATAGGAAGGATGAATGAACACTCCAGGTCAGAACATCAACTCTACAAAGTCAAGGTAGGGAATTCTCTGGTGATCAGTAGTTCTATTGTTGTTATCTAGAACGGAGCGAATTGCTTTTTTATCCCTCCCCCCTCAATAAGGACATTTAATCCTGAGAATCCTCCTTTAACAAGAAACTTATGCTTACCAGACCATAAACTAACCAGCAGTTTTACTGACTTCAAAGAACTTGATTCTTGGCTTCAAAAGTTAGCACCTTGTACCTCGAGCCCAAATACCAACTAATTGGGAAATACTATATTTTTAGACAGTCGTTAAGAACAGTTAATACATTTAAATATAAACTTACTGTTTTATCTTTTCTGGTGTGTCATGTAAACCATCATAGTCATAATCGAAGATTGGTCCACTTATGACATTTACTCCATTTCGTTCAGTTGCATACCTCTTCACCAAAACCCTTTGAAAATAATTCCATACCTCTGTGCAAAGACATAAGATTACCTTTAGTGAGCAAAACAATGCTTAGATAGGAGTTTCTGGATATGCTTTATGTGCAAGGATAAAAATCCAAACTGTTCTCATTCATATTACGCATGCAGCTATCAGAGGCATTATTGTAGAATCAGAATCATAGGACTGGGAGAGACCTTGAGAGGTCATATAATCCAGTTCCCTGCACACATGGCAGAACAAAGTAGTATTTAGACCAAGGGTAGTCAATAGGTGGACCAGAGCCAAATTCAAACCACCAGATGCTTTTGAATGGACCCCAAAATCTATTTACTTCTTATCATTATTGTTAGTTTCTTCTTATTATTTTCTCCGAAGTCTGGACCTTGACTATACCTTGACCAAGAAACATGGACTTTGACCACCCTTCCTACAATTTAAGCCACTGCTTCTTGTTCTATCCTCAGAAATTAAGGAGAATAATTTTTCCCCCTTCTCCATTTGACAACATTTTATCTATTTGAAAACTGTTGTCCCCACTCAATCTTCTCTTCTCCAAACTAAACAACTCATTTTTTTCAATCTTCCCTCATAGGTCATGTTTTCTAGACCTTTAATAAATTTTTTTCCCTCTTCTCTGGACTTTCTCCAATTTGTCCACATCTTTCCTGACATGCTCAGAACTGGACAATATTTCAGCTGAGGCCTAATGAACGTGGAGTAGAGCGGAAGAATAACTTCTGTGTCTTACTTACAACATTCCTAATAGATCCCAGAATGACGTTTGCTATTTTTGCAGTGGTGTTACACTATTAACACATATTTAGCTTGTGATCCACTATGACCCCCAGATCCCTTTCTGCAGTACTCCTTCCTAAGGAGTCATTTTCCATTTCGTATGTGTGCAACTGATTTTTCCTTCCTCTGTAGAGACCTTTGCCTTTGTCCCTATTGAATTTCATCCTATTTACTTCAGACCATTTCTCCAGTTTGTGCAGATTATTTTGAATTTAATCGTATTCTCCCAGGCACTTGCAAATCCTCCCAGCTTAGTATCATCCACAGACTTTATAAGTGTATTCCCTATGTCATTATCTAAAATCACTGATAAAGATATTGAACAGAACCAGACCCAGAACTGATTCCTGCAGGACCCCAACTGATATGCTCCCCTTCCACCTTGACTGTGAACCACCAATAACTACTCTCTGGGAACACTTTTCCAAACAGTTATATACCCACCTTATAGTAGCTCCATCTAGGTTGCAATTCCCTAGTTTATGAGAAACTCATGCAAGACAGTATCAAGTCTTACTACAGATTTATTGTAGCTTCACTGAGGCTTTATCTACACTACACAGCTTTTAGTAACATGGCTGCGTCACCACAGCCATGCCACTAAAAGTCATGCCGTGTAGTTGCTGTGTGTCGGCTCTCCTACTGACAAAAAAACTTCCACCTCCAACAAGCAGCTTTTGCTTTGTTGGCAGGAGAGCACTCCTGCTGACAACGCGCTATTCACAGTGGCACTTGTTGTGGCAAAACTTTTGTCTTTGAGGATGGGGGAGGGGCGGAATTCACACCTCTGAAAGACAAAAGTTTTGTTGTTCAATTGCCAGTATAGACATAGCCTCCATTTTGCTAGATCAGGGATATTCAGACTGAGGATCGTGAGTTGCAAGTGGCTCTTTACTGTGTCCCCTGCAGCTCTTTGCAGCACATGATATTACAACACTGTGTGATTTAACTATTAACCACTATAAGTTATTAACCAATCAGGATGCTTTCACTATGTTGTGAACCAATTGTAGTTGATAAAATAATAATACTGTGGCTCTTCTGGGTAATGTTGATCACTAATTTGGCTCGTGAACCACTGTGTCTGAGTATCACTGCTCCAGATGAAGCCTGCTAAATTAATAAAGCACAGAGAAATCTATTTTCTAATGAGTGATAAAGGAAATGCACAGTACCATTCAAAGGCTGGCATTACAATAGACCTTATACAAAGCTTGCTGTTCCTTCTCTAGCAGTAGAAATGAATATTCTCACACACACTTCTAATGTCCTTGGCTCTTTGTAAGCACAAAGTCTCAGTGCTACTTTGATTAATTGAATAGCAAAACCTCTAATCTCTAAGGAAGGTCAAATCTAAAAGAGCATGAAAGGCACATTCCTTTCCATGAGGTTCCCTCAGATATTAATAATCTAATTTCTGGAACTAGGTGGACTCTGCAATGATTTAGTTATATTGTAACATCTGACAGAAGGGCAGTGTCTTCTGAAGGATGTAGATAGATTGTCCATTATGACAATCAATACTTTTCCTCCCTTAACCTATAATCATCTTCATTTATAAAAGCACACACAGAACTCCCAAATCTATTTAAAAAGTAAAAGAAAAGAACTAACCACAAGTGTGTGTAACTAAAGCACATTGTAGTGTTTTCAACTGATGTCCTGCTCACTCAGACATCCTCCATTTTCTTCTGTTATAAATTTTAACATCCTCTGTACAGCACATGCATACTTCTAGTACTACCGAAATCATGACTACCATTAACCCCTCCACTGGCGAACTCTGTGAGATGTTGGGAGTCCCCAACAAGTTATAATAAAAAAAATGACACCACAATATTAGCAATTTATGGTTGTTTGGTCCTATGATTATGTTCCTGGAAACAGCATTTTTATAAATCATGACTTCAGAGTGAGTAATCAGTAATGATTTTCCACCGGCTGATCAGGTAACTGTCATTCTGCCCTCTTTGCTCAAGCTCCTGAACGTATATCGCCACTTGTTTCTACCCACAGGCTTGCTAACACCCTCCTTTGGTTTGACAAGCATCCCAGAGTTTTGAGGTTTAGCCAAACCTCTCTGGTCTAGAATCTCGGTTGAAAATCTCACAAGAGCTACTTGTTGAGCCTCTTCCAAGGCTTTCTGCTTCCAGTCAAGCCAGAAATGCCACCAGAATAGCCTGATAGTTTGCTACCGCCCACAAAAACTAGGAATGAAAGCAGCACACAAAGGAAAGAAAAGTTAATGGGTTTCAGTTAGATTTAGGTCAGTTCACTTTTTGTTTAGATGCATTTAGCCCCATCTGTGATAAATCCATTTGGTCCACCTGTATTCCTACACATGTATTCAGAGAGGCCAGCTGAAAGTTATCCAATAAACCTCTAAATCAGTTCATTCCATCGTTCAGCAGCCGCATAATTTTTGAAAGATATCTATACCAGTTAGCTAAGTGGTGCATGGAATCAGATGTAACCCACAAGAGTATCATACTTACTTTTGAAGGCAGGATACATTGGAATGATATTTGTTATTAGAAAGGCATCATATTTAGCTTCTGCAGAGGAACTTAGTTCTGAAAGTCATAGAACAAGATGTGTTAACATGAAAGTTCCTAGTAGAAATCTCAGAGACTCAAGAAAAATAAATTAAACAATTGCAAGCAGTAATCAAAAGAAAGATTATCTTCTAAATGAGAATCTGGACTAAACTAAAACACGATTTCTTGTTACTTTACAAGACAGATGGACTGAGAACAGAGAGGTTTTGTCCTTGTTTCAATCTTCCACCAGCTAAATTTGTTTCTATTTTTGTACTTTTCCAGGAGGTGTGATAGTTGTGCTGTATTGTTTTGAAAATTTTTTTTTTTTTTTTTTAAAAAGGCTCACACTTCCAAGGCAGAATAGAGTCTGTTTAGAAAAAATCAAGAAGTGATCCATCTCTCTACTGCCTTTAGTTCTGTAACATACATACGCCTTTTAAAAACCATTTCAACCCTTCCTTTAATGAGTCAAAGGGGAAGAAGTCATTCCCCAAGTCTGCAACCGTCTGCTCAGACATTCATTCCGACTGGCATACCCAGCCATTCCCCAAAGACTGAAGAAGTGGTAAGCAAGTCAACCAATAGAGCCTAAGATAATAATTTGCACAACATGCATGAAAAATTCTTGCTCTCCCTTTAAACACAGACAGAAATCCATTCGCATTAAGTTTTCAGACTAAACAATTTTGGTTGTGACATGTACTAAAAGTTTATTAAAACTTATGACAAATACATTCAGACAGTAGCTGTATTTCTCTAGGATTTTGAACTGAAGACTCCTGGCCAGATGCTCAGTTGGTGTACATTGACTTAAAGAGGAGTAATGCCAAATTTTGCCAGCTGAGGCTCTCTCCCTTCATCTTTACTGCATACATAAATACCAGATTTCAAACTATTCAACCAGTGTTTTATAGCACAAAATGTGTCTTTTGTGATCATCTTATTTCATATCCATGGATTTTAAGTTCAGAAGGGATCACTGATCTATGGCCCGGGTTAAGCATAAGATCTGCTTATAGAATTCCAGCCTGTAATTTGTACATCAAGCTCAGTTTCTAAGAAATGCTGTAACTCACATTAAAAAAAAAAAAAAAAAAAAAAAAAAGACATCCAGACTTGACTTGAGTATTGCGAGAGATGGAAATATCTGCCATATTGGTAAGCTATTCTAATGGTAAATTACGCTAATTGTTAAATATTTATATCTTATTTCCAGTTTTGAATTTGTCAAGTTTCAAATTTAACTTTCAACCACTGAGGTCTTGTTTTGTCTTTGACTGCTGGACAAAAGAGTCCTCCTCCATTTTCAGACATCTTTCCACGTAAGTACTTCTGCACTGATCAAATCATTCTTTTTGATAATAAACAGATTGACTGACTAGATGAATGCATATTTGAGTTACTGAACTTTTCAGAAGCAGAGACACACACCTGAAATACATACAGTAGTCAAAATCATGTACAATTAAAACAGAGTTACATTTAGCTGATAACAGTTCCATTGGATTACTGCAGTCTCTCCACAAGAAAAAAAAAAAACAAAACAGTAATACTGAAGCTATCAAATCTCTCTTCTGGACACTTAAAAACCCTCAACCCTTACAGACCTTGTGCCTTCTTTTTCCTAGTAAAAAATTTCCCTAACAGACAAGAGGAAGCTCAAAAATCTCTAGGGAACCAAAAGTCGCTGCACATAGAATATCTCCTTTATATTCTACAGACATCCTATTTAAACTTACGAGGAGGAAAAAGGAATCCATAAGTCATTTGTTTATCTGCTCTGTAGGCTGAACAGCTCTGACTGTTTCCTGGAGAAATGCGCAGATCAGGCCTTACACAGTTAGACAGATGCTCAGGGACACCAGATACCTCTGCCTGCATTGAAAGGCATACATGGAATCAACTGTAAACATCATTCCAGAAAAAGAAGTCAAGAACAAGAGAGTGTGCCTTGTTTAGACCTAACATCAATAAAGAATGTTATGCAAAGCATAATGATTTCAAATAATCAACAGATAAGATGAAGGATCCTCTATAATATAAAATATATCCATCAACCTTTATAGTAAAAACCTGTTCCTTGAGACAGAGAGAATCTAGGAGGAGGAATTCCCGCTGGAAACAACTTGATAAACTAGCTGATATAAACTAGACATTCTGTTGCAGAAAAACAAATCCTGGGTTAAGTGTTTAAAAAACCACCACCACCACCACCACCACCGCAGCAGCATATGGACCTTAAAATTCCACTTTTCATGGAGAGTGGAAGTGCTCTTTATAATGGAAATCTACATTATTCCAAGCAGGAAATTCCCTAAAGGAAAGGAAATTTTAAGACTCCAGAAATACAGGTAGCAGTGATCTTGTATGTCATTTTTCGAAAGCAAAGATAAATCTGACCTGTTTTGAAATAGTGTACGATGTCCAGAGAGGCATCAGGAATGTTTCACTGTAACCACTTTCAAAGTCTTGGTGGTGTAAAATATTGTACTTGGTACGATAAAGCACCGCAGGACGTCCGTACAGGAGGTGTTTCTCTAGAAATTGGAGGAAGTTACATTAAATTATATGGAATATCAAAGAAGAAAAAACCCAGCCAGAATCAATGTGTCCAACATATGCCCATTTAAAAGGCAAATCCCCTGTGTAGCACCTAGTCTAAATAACTGAGATAACTAGTCTAAATAACTGCTACAGAAATACTGTAGTTTAGACTTAAAAGGTTAAAAAGGAGAGAAATTCTTCCCATCCCATCCGTCCCCCAAACACAGAATGGTAGTGGAACTACTCAGATTCCAAATAGCCATGGGGGAGGGTGACCAGATAGCAAGTGTGAAAAATCGGGACAGGGGGTGGGGAGGTAATAGGAGCCCATATTTAAAAAAAGCACCAAATATCAGGACTGTCCCTATAAAAATCAGGACATCTGGTGACCCTAGCCTTGGGTTGGGTGGCTCAGCAGAAGAACTACCAGGCCTGCAGCTTCATTCTGGTTTGTTCACATGCAAGTAGCCCCTAAGACGCTGGGCTCCCCTGCATACAGAACCATGCCTCCTCCAGATAGCAGCGGTGAAACTTGACAAGAATGTCAATTTCAGCCAGCAGCTATGAGTCCAGGGAGCCTATTCCTTTTTGGAAACAGCCTGCCTCAGTGTTTTGGAGGAGGGAGACGGATTTGCAGTTTGAGAGAAATTTCAAAAATCTTGGTTTTATTCGGATTTAGAATAAAACCAAATTAAGAAAGGTCAACACGTCCTGCAAACCAGAAATCCTTCATTTTGGCCACCTCTAGTTTAGAATAAGTGTGATTCAAGTGTTCCATGTTGGATTAACAAATCTAGACAACTTAAATATGATGATTGAAATTGACATAGGTGCTACAGTAGCCAATTTCTGAAGACATGTACAAGAACAAATGTATTCACAGTATACTAAGAAAAAACTGATAAAATGTTGAAAAAAAGTTATAACCAAAGCAAGATCAAGGTTTCAGGATGCCTGCAAGTACAGTGGTACTTGTTTGCTGTTAACATTCCTTGGTACAGAATGAAATATTCCTTCACTAATTAGCAGAAACTGGTTTAAGACAAAGTTGTAGTAGCATGCCTCCCATGCACCGTTAGATTCCATAGGGAAAAGAAAAATTTAATTCTGTTTTTGATGTGGACATTGGTTTAGTGACAGGCATAACAGCAGAATTACAGGTAGTTAAAAATGCCAGACCTAAATTTCATCTGGTGCCTTATGCTTTATGATGATAACCTATAGAAAAGCAATTAAACTTGCAGAAGCAGGGAATAATTTTACCTGTAAAGAATGACCTGCACAATTGTTTGTATTACTAGAATTAAGGAAAGGGAAAGATTTATGAAAGCTATACAAAAAAACAAAAAAAAATTGACCACAAATGCTTGACTGGAGGTAGCTCAGGATCCAATTGCAAAAAACCACAAGATTTGCTAAAGTAGCAGGGAAAGGTTTACAAAGCTTGGTCCAGCTCAAGTTAACACACATGGCTAATGGAATTTTAGCAAGATTCTAAAAGGAAATTGGACATTTATATTGATAAGAATATTCAGAGCTATTCTAGTTAATGCTAAAACATTTGGCAAGGAATACAAAACAATATGCTTCACCATTTTGAGCCCATCTCTATTAAGGATTAGGATACAATTATCCTACATCTGTCTAACATGGAGTTTCTTGCATTTTCTTCTGAGCACTATCAGAAACAGGATGCTGGGCTAATGAACTTCAGGTCTGATTTAGTAACTGCCAGACTACGCTTCTAAAATCTACACAGAGACGGTAGAAGTGCATGAGTTTACTGTATTTTATAAATTCCCATTAGTTTGAATGTTGGTTGATTTTAAATGTAGTAAACCACCAATAAAAATGAAGAAAATAAATGTTTGTTAACCACCATGTCCTTACCTTCTGTTCCTTTGACATGAAAGCGCTTATTGAGTTCATCCAACTTGTTCTTTATAAAAATTAAAAAAAAAAAGAGTAAAGAAGATTAGCAGCTGAACCATAAGAGCATTCTCTGACATCTCATGTTCACTATTTATTCAGCAAAGTAATACTGGCACTCTAACACCCTTATTGTGAAGGACACAGTACACTAAATATTCCAAAAGGTATGATAGACTCTTAACGGCTTGAAGGATCAAACGGATACTTAAATGTTAGAGCCTTCTTCTCTTAAAGTGAGAACATGCAATATCCCTCTAACATGCAGTACAAGACAATTATCCTTAATGACACCAGTATGAATAAATCCATGAGTCTACCTTGTCATCACATGTACAGCCCAAATCAAATTCAGATGCAGAAAATGCAGCTACAGGATAGAGCGGCCTTGCAACTTCATCTGGCATGGTCGGTTTAAATGCATTGCTCCTCAGCAAGTGATTTAAACTTCCATGGGTTCCATTATTAGGAGCGGGCTTTAAACCAAGCAGATCTGACAAGACATCAAACACAGAAGCAGGGTTCTAAAACTGTAACAGTCCTACATCATATACATCAGTACACAGTGCCCATTTCCTAGATGGCTAGAAACAAGACACCAGCTACTTTATACCCATGAAGTAGAGAGAGTTACTTTTAATTTAACCAAAGAACTGTGCTAAGCCTTTGTCCACATCAGAGAAACCCGTTTTGCAATTAGACAGTGTTGGAAATTCCCATGATAGGAACAATAAGATTTGGTATTATAGCTAGGTGGAGAAACTATTACTACTAAACGTTTTTATTACCGTAACTCCTAGGGCACGTTTACATGGGGGTTGGAGAGGGGCAGGGAAAACACCAGCAGCAGCGAGTCTCAGAGCCCAGACCAACTGACTCAAGCACGTGGGGCCCACACTAAGGGGCTAAGAACACTCACTCAGGGAGGTGGGAGGGGTCAGAGCCCAAGGAGGGAAAAAAAATCTACATTGCTATATTTAGCCCCATCGGGCCAGGCCTGCAAGCCCAAGTCAGTTGATCAGATGTGCTGGCATGGGGTGGGGGCATTGGGGGTTGCAGAGTAGATGTACCCATAGAGTTTCCAATGAGGATCAATACCTTAGAGGGCAAACCTGCAGCATGCTTGGTTAAACCCGACAGTGCTATCAGTCTTAAAAAATACTAAAAGTCAAACCGATATACAGCATTTAACATCCCCACTAAAACATTTTCTTTGGAATCTTTCATCTAGGATTTCCTGGTAGTGTACAAACATTAAATAAGCCACCTAACACCACTGACAGACAGGAAAGTTCAATATTGCACACATTTGGAGAAGAGTGAACAGACACAATGAGCTGTTATTGTGATTTGCACAAAAGGCACATCATGTTAATGACGATGGTTCTGTTCCAGTGCGATCTCTTGACTGGTTCATATCTGAAAGGAAGTGTTGTCTACTGGTTAAAGCACGAGACAAAGTAAAAAATGATCTTCGTTCTATTTCCAACTCTGCTATTGACTTCTGAGACCTCAAGACCAATTAGCCTCCTCATCTATAAATGGGAATAAATTATTAAACACAAAGATGTGTTTCACGTTTATAAATTAATATCTGCAGCTTCTTTTGAAATCCTCAGGTGGAAAGTTTAACTGAAAAAGGAAATGTACATTAAAGACAGGATCATAAAAATTATGTTCATGCAGTGCCATATCTAGCTTCTCTACTTCATTGCTGCAGTAAGAGTTCCAAAAACAATTATCGCCAACAAGAGGCACAGTAGTGGCAAAATAACGTCTATGCTGCTACGCATGAGATGCAGGGGCAGAAGCTCTCTCTGGACACAAGTCTAGCTCCCAGGGCTAATGGGGAATGTAGCCCTCTATATTTGATATCCCCGAGGAGCTGCCAGCAGAAACACAATGTGAATGTACTCCAATTGTTGGAGCAGAATGAACACAGGCCTCTGTGCATTCTGTCCTTCCATCCAAAGGGCAAGTGACAGTGCAGTGCTGGAGAAGGCAGTAGCCCAGAACATAAGCATAAGTTGTGCCTACACCAATCTCTGAAAGCTTTGTTGGCAAAAGTAGTTTAGAAATGGAGTAGCTTACCACACATAACGTTGTAAAGTTCAATATTTTCAAATGGAGGTACTTTGGCCTTGTGCTTGAATGTGGGACCATAGCCTACAAAGACAGTCTTCAAAGAAGAGAGAAACATGGTAAAAGTAGTAGTTTTTTTTGTTTTTTTGTTTTTTTAAAAAAAAGAGTTAAAGCAAATTCCAAGACTTCAAGTTTCTCCCTCCAACACACAAACCCAATTACCCTCGCAAAAAGGTTAGTTTGCTGCTTATACCTGCATACTGTTGATCTTGTTGTCATATCCATGATCGCCATGGAAGAAGCATTTTCCTGATAGTTTCTTATAAACATCCATGGATTTCCTACATTGAAATGTAAAATCATAAGAATTATTGCTCAACCTGACAATGTAGTTTCAGAAGATTAAAATTTAGGCTGTGATTTTCAAAAGGAGTTGAAGGGAGGTAGAGCCTAAATCCCTTTGAATGTCATGAGGATTTGGGCACCTAACTTCTACAGGTTCCTTTGAAAATTCCAGCCTTAACACACACAAAAACAGTGAAGTCATCTCTCAATTATACAGAAACTTTGTCCTAAACTATCCCAGAGCATTTTACAAACTATAATTATCCCCAACACCGGAGTGGATGCACCAGCAGGACACACTACTTGGGATAAGAAGTGAATACCATACCCAAATGAAACTCTAGGGGGAAGTTAGGTAGGCAGTTCTCCAAAGAGGACATCATTCTCTTTCCCAATGATGCTCCCTCAGCATTAAATATATTCCACCAAGGAAGCGATGGATTTGGACAAGCACATGGGTCCTCCCATTACTCTCAAAAGTCTTAAAACTGAATTTTGCTCAGTATTTTAATAAGTGTATTGTGACATCAGTTCTTAACAGAAATCCCCATTGACAACTATGAGTGTTTCTGCTTAAATGGATGGCGCAATATAACTTAATACTATGCCATTATTAAGAGAACGAAAAACTTGAGACATCACCTGCCTGGGATGTACTTGAAAAGAAACCAATGCATATGGCATAATGAACATCAGCTATTGTTAGCCTTGGATAACTTGCCATTCCCAGGTAGAAGCCCTTCCCCACTGGGGACACCTACAGATTGAAGCTGTTTAGGATCATGTTGCCCTAAATCAGTAGCATTCTAACAGATGCTTCTCAGAAAGTCAGAAAGCACCTTTTTAATAAATTACAATGCTACTGAGTCCTTTTCACCTGCTTACTCTTACACTTTGTGGTAGGCAAAGAAGAAACAGACCTGGAAAGAAAATGGGAGAAACTCAGAAGGAAAAGAAACATATGAAGAACGTAAGTGGTAGTCATAGAAATATAATGACTAGCTTTGTTACACAGTAAGATTTATGAGCAGCATCACAGGGGCTGCCATCCTAAAAGTCAGTTTGTACACCCATTAGATGATGTTCTCTCAGAGATTTGGCTTTTGTCCTCAAAACTGGAAGTGAAGTAATCAGACCTGTAACTATTACAGAAATAGTCTTTTCCTGGCTATAAACATGAATTACAGTTACATTAACAGAAGAGAAGGGTGCACACATTAAAAGGTAGCAGTAGCAAATAATGCAGCCAAAGGAAGTTTGAACTGAGATGAAAAGGGAAAAAATCTTGAGTAAAATATTCCTATTACCTCTCTTCCTCATCCCATATGTAGAGCTGTTTGGGAATCTTCTATTTTTTTTTTTTTTTGGTCGGGGTGGGGGGGTAGTCAGAAAATGATGATTGGTCTAAAGCATGGTTCCCAAACTTTAACAACCTGTGAACCCCTTTCACTAAAATGTTGAGTCTCACAAATCCCCTCCTAAAAATGAATATTTCCAGGAATTTTCTCCTTTACCTGAGTATAAATTAGAAAAGCAGTGATCTTGGAAATATAAAAATTTGTTCTTATGACAAGCTTATTACACACTTATTATTTATCATTACAGTATTTTTATTACATTATGAAGATGGCAACACTCTTCCAAGATCTCACTTTCGCAGCTTATATCACTTTGAATAAGCCTGTTATAAGACAAGGCTCCTATGTTTCATCAAGGAGCATCAGATGTGAAACAGCATGAAGATATTTAAGAAGCCAACTCAGTGTTCCTCCTACACAAGCTTTCAGATCTTGAGCAGTCCAGGCAAACACCACATGTTACAACAAAACTTAAACTTGTTCTTCATAATAATTTAAAAAAACAATACTAGCTGCCTATTTAATTTAAAAAAAACAGCAAAAAATATCCACCTCCCTTTCCTACAAGGAGTCTTGCAGTTTAAACCTCCTCTGCATGATAGATATGCTTGCTTTGATCTGCTTAGTTCTTGGAAGTGCAGGGGCTGTGAGCTGCCGGCCCCCTGTGGCCCTGGGATCCCTATGGACAGCTCTGTTGGCCATCAGGAATTTTTTTCCTGAGAACCCCAGTTTGGGAACCATTGGTCTAAACCAAAATCTTTTTGTGGGAACATACCAGGTTTTGACAAACAGCTTTTGTTAGGAAAGGTTTCACAGGTCAAAACCAGACAGACACATTGACCCCAGAATAGCCAAGAGCCTAGTAGTTATGGCACTCAACTGGAAGTGGAAGACCCAGGTTCAAGTCCCTAGTCTGAATCATGAAAAACCTGGAAAGGAGGCCATGGATTCATCCTGATGTGGAACACAAAAAATAGAAAAAAGGAAAAATTCTATACTTCAAGTTTTGCAGAACAGGAAAACTGCCTCCTGTCTAGTCCTACATATATCAATAAAAATTGTTAAAATGGTAAGCCTAAAACCAGAATTTAATTCTTTGAAATTTAAGAACCATCATCAGAAATTGTAGAAAGAAGACTTGTCATCTTGCCTACTGGAATTACATCCACTCTGAAAAGGCAACTGGGATTTCCCATTCACTGCTTTAGTAGAAAGATCTTTGCATAAATACAGGAAGATTAGCACAAGCGTCAAAGATACTTATTAGACAGACAAGGTGGGTATCCTGGGACCAGGACCGGCGCCAGCGTTTTTGGTACCCTAGGTGCACGGCCATTTTGCTGCCCCACGTGCTGCTCCCGCGGCTCCGGTGGAGCTGCTGCAGGCATGCCTGTGAGAGGTCCACTGGAGCCACGGGACCAGCGGACCCTCTGCAGGCACGCCTGCGGCAGGTCAACCGGAGCTGCCTGTCACCCCCACCCCGGGCAAAATGCCGCCCCTCAATAATCCTGGCAGCCTAGACGATTGCCTAGGTTGCCTAAATGGAAGCGCTGGCCCTGCCTGGAACTGACACAGCTACAACTATATTGCATGCAAAGACACTTATGACACACTGTTTGACTGGCAGCAACATTTTCAGAAAAGAACTACCAATTCTTAAAGTCCATCACAAGAGATGCCAAGAACATAAATCTGTCCTGTTCTCTACCAAAAAAAAAAAAAAAACCACACTGACTCAGCTTTATGAATAACGGACTAGCTGTACTTGATTTAATATATCATTTTATCAACAGATCAAAGAAGATATTTTAAACACAAAAGGATGTTGACGGTAGAAAAGATGCCTCCTTTTCTATTGTCTTTAAAAGCAAAGTAACGGTATAAACTGCCTGCCTCTCTAAATAGGATTATTTTTTTGCCCGGCTAATTGCTAAATAGCTTAAGAATATTCAAAAGTACCAGTAACTAATCGAGAGAAGGCAGAAGAGACCAAAAAGGAAAACACACATACAAAGACACCACAGTTTACCTTGCCACATGCCATCTTCTGTCCACCAGTAAGTGAATATCCTCAATTCTTCTGTTGTAAGCATAGTGCAAACGCTTGGGAAGGTGCTGTTTCAAATAAGGTTTAAAGTGCTGGTCTGGCTTTCTACACTGAAAGACAATTGTAAAAAGCTATATTGTTTCAAGTCATCATCGCTAGTATAGCTTCAACCACACAATCTGTTTGATTTCAGAGTTTAAGGTTACATATAGTAGGCATATATCCCAGATTTTGCATAACAATCGAAAGGATCATATTTGTATCAGTGCACTATTTATACTATGCATCCCTAAGGACAGGTGAGTTTTGAATTATGTTCTATGCACATCTGACACCTTTGTTCTCGCCACAGAGTGTTTTTGTGAAACTCCTGTGCATTTTCCTCAGTGATATGCAAAATGGTTCATATCTGACCAAAGCTTAATTTCAGAAGACTCCCTGAATACTGAATGATAGCCTTTCCAAAAATGTTTTTGAAGCAGTTTGGCCTCTACATTAGATAAATCAGTATATATTTAATGGGAATTTCATAAAAACAAGGTTAAGGTTGAGGGATATCAAATGGATTTTTACTGCATCTTCCAAGTACTACTAGAATGTTTACTCATAAAAAGGTTACTTTCCATTTCTGAAGGAAGGAATAAATTGGCTCAATTCAGGGACTCAAGACCATCAGGGACATTCTGGCTGTGTACTACCCAAAAGGGTTATAAAAGCTACTACAGCAGCAAACAGTGGAACTCATGACACACATTAATCCCTACTCATGAAGGGCCCTATTTATCTCTCTATCTTCAGCCTAATGGTGGTTTTCTGACTAAAGAGTGAGCAGGGAATGGTGAATAAATCCCCAAATTAACATGTGAAATAAACAATATGTAGACAGATAATATGCCAGTGCTAAATACTTACTGTGAGGTTGGCAACAATTACTTTAGGGTCATCTGTTAAAAGAGACAGACATAAAACAGTCATTTGTTTATTGGAGTTACAAGGCAAGCACTCTCTTTTCAGGAGTCCAGGCTCCTTTTAAAAGCTATCCTATCTTAGCAAAATGTATTATTGATGTGCAACAACACACCTTTAATATGCCTTTCCTTAATAACCCAAAATTTTTTAGCAACATTGATCAGTGTTTTATACTTTGGACCTGAAACTAAATAGTCATAGAAATAAAAATTTTAAACTAATGTCTTGACAGTCATCTATCTAATCTGACAAAGTAAGCAGTCACATCTGAGAATTTGCAAAAGCTTTCTGTAAGAATGTTTAAGTGCAAGAATAAGCATCTTTATAAGCAATAATTAATAAGAAAGCTGTGGTTCTTTTGGCTGCTTTAACATTACACACAGCTGAATAAGTCACTAAATGAAATAACTGAAAAAAAATTCTGGGCAAGCCTTGGGACTTTACTCTATGTAAGCTGTACTACCACTTGGACAACCCACATTAAAATTCTCAGTCTCACTACTTCCAGGGCCAGCAAACAGCATTTCTCAGGCCCTGGAGGAGAAAACAGAATTGGAAGAAAATGAAGACCCTTGTCTCTCAACTGTCTTATTTTGGCTGCTTAAGGCATGATATTGATTGGCTTTGAAATGAGTCACATTCAGTCTTAGGTACAATTCACAGGCACATTTATTTCAAAGATGCGAGAATGAAGGTAGTGTTAAGGCATGAAATAGTGGAGGAGGGAGAAAGTAATTAGGTAATCTGCCATTTAAAGTTTTGTTCCAAGTCCTGGGAAAGTGCCTATTTATTTTGAGTTTGAATTGTTCATTTATAGGCAATTACAAACATTCAGGAAGAAGAGGATAGAAAGAGACCCATAGAGGAGATGAATGCATTTGGGGGGAGGGATAGATCAGTAGTTTGAGCATTAGCCTCCTAAACCCAGGGTTGTGAGTTCAGTTTTTGAGGGGCCAATTAGGGATCTGGGGCAAAAATCAGTACTTGGTCCTGCTAGTGAAGGCAGGGGGCTGGACTTTTGATGACTGTCCCTTCCAGTTCTAGGAGATAGTTATATCTCCAATTATTTTAATTATTTAAGTGAGGGTGGGAAAAAACAAAACAAAACACCAAAACACAGAGGCACTGTGCCAGGGATTAGTGAGGACAATCAATCTTCTTTTTGGAAGTTCTCACCATGCCCCAATCAAAGGAAAATAACATTTGCTCAACATCAGAGAAACTGAAAGAATGATTTTCCTCATGCTATTTCACTTCTCTTTGCATAACAGTAAAATATGGTGCATCTAATTATCTGTAAGAACTTTAACATGGTAGTGCCTGATCCCACTTCTAGAGAAAACTGCAGTAAAATTCACTGGAGTCAACAAAGGGACAAAAAGTTCTCAGTGGAAGATACACAAAAATATTCACTCATAATGAGATAATAGGCATGGGAAGACCTTTAAAAAAATTGTAACTGGAAGTTTACTAATAGTTTAGGTAGAATCTGCAAAGAAAGAATTTAGTCTTTATGGTAGTCCACCAAAATCACAACATTGTTTATTTTTGAGTGTACTGTAAAATACTTGCATCTTATGACGTGAATAAATTAATTTTTATGCTCTAAAAAGCTTAAGATACACATCAGTGAAACACTGGTATTTGAAAACAGATCTTTACCCATGTTCCTTAGACAAACATCAGAATACATTTGTTCATAGTTAAACCTTTAATCTAGGTACTGATTTTAACACATACCCATTGGCTCTGATGTACTTTTGGATTTTGTAATCTTGAAATATCTCAATCTGGTTTTTGCACAACCAGATATATCTTCAAGAAAATTATCCCCAGAATGTTTCAAATGGTCTCATAATTTAGCACTCCAAGCAACTTAAAAGCATGCTGCAAATAACCCAGCTTTTTCATATACTATCACTGAGCCCCATTTGCTCAAATTCACGTTGCACAGTTTTCTCTTACTCACATTCTGCCTTAGCTGTGCATGGCTGCCAAATATCTAACACTGTTTTTTGGCCACAAGAATTGGAAAACTAATGGATTCATAATTAAAACTACCACTTGACCAGTCAATAGGCCTAGTCAATAGACTATATTTAATAATAATTAAAAAATTCTCACTTAGCATCCAATTCTGCAAGGTGATGAACCCCTTCAAGTCTCACAATCATTGATAATGGGACAACTTGTCTGGATATGTGCTACTCTACCTTAGTTAGAGTTGCAGAATCTTGGCCTCAGTATAGTACGATACTTGTACAATCAACTTACATTTCAGATTATTATTAGATCGAGGGCGAATGCGTCCTAAAGACCCAGGCACCAATACGATATCTTCTACATTAGTCAGATAGTTACTCAAAAATTCAGTTCTTTCACAAGTGGTGTCCTCCATTCCTGTGGAAGGGAAATTAACCTCCTTTAATAGAGAATTATCGTGAAACAAGCTTATTTCTAAAATACAGGCATCTCTGGCTTCAGAGAAACCGTTCGAAAACAAATATTTCTTCTTTATATACTCATTCTGTTCCTCTCTTCCTAGCAGGTAACCTAACCTCAAGCTTATGGAAAGACTACACTGTCATGAATTAGTCATCAAGAGTGGTCACTGGAACTATTCCACCTGCCAAGGAGCTGTCAGACACATGGACATCTTTGTTTGTTTGTTTTTCAGCTTTCACCAATATCAAGCTCTTTTAGTTAATGTCTTCTTGATGGCAGCACTGATAATCACCAACATAAGACATTGTTTAAGAACCAAATTGTGGCTGGTGCTTGCACCTATGTGCACAACAGAAATGCCAGTCACTACCTCCAGGGAGCGTACACTTGTTATACATCCAGTTTTAACTCTCAGAAGAACTAAGATCAGCTCCTAGTTTCAAAGTTATTTTTAAAATACAATTTAAAGAGAGGAGACAAACACACAAAGGTATTGTATTTTGGAGTGTATTTTAAACTATCTGTAGGTAGAGTGAACAGAGAGTTGTTTTGTCTCAATCTAATTCTTAGTAAGTAAAGCTCAAAAGCCTCTAGACAAGGAATGACTATGTTTGGAAAATAAACTCTCCCTAGAACCTCAGCAGTCATCCCTTCCACATCAGGGAGGAGACATAACTGGTAGAGCAGTGGTCCCCAACCTTTTTGTGGCCAGTAGCGCATTCATGTTTTCAGAAGAGTGTGGCGGACACCAACAATTACTCACAGGGCCAGCTCCAGACACCAGTGGAGCAAGCACGTGCCTGGGGCAGTACATGCTGCGGGGCAGCATTCCATCCGTTCTGCAGAGTTGGAGCGTTTTATTTTGTTTTTTGGGTTTTTTGGTGGCAGTTCTGGGCAGTGCAGAAAGAAGCTGGGAGCATAGAGAACACTGGCACCTGCAGCCCCAGAGTGTTCTGTCCTCAGCAGGCACGGGGCCCCGGCTTCTCTCTCCTGCTGGGCACTAAGAGGGCCTCCTGCCTGCCGGGGAGGGAGAACACCAGTGCCCGCAGCCTGCAGCCCCCGAGTTCTCTGTCCCCGGCAGGCACAGTGCCACAGCTTCTCGAAGCCGGAGAGAAGCCATGGCCCTGCGCCTGCCAGGGACCAAGAACAGCAGCGCCCACAGTCTGCAGCCCCAGAGAAGCCAGAGAAAAACTGCAGCCCTGCGCCTGCCAAGGACCGAGGACATGGGCACCCACAGCCTGCAGCCCCAGAGTTCTCTGGCCATGGCTTCTGTCTGGCTTCAGCTGCGGCCCCACGCCTGTCAGAGACCAAGAACACCAGCTTCTCCAGGGCTGCAGGCACCGGTGTTCTCGGTCCCTGGCAGGCGCAGGGCTGCGGCTTCTCTCCAGCTTCTCCGGGGCTGCAGACTGTGGGCACCAGAGAGAAGCCGCAGGCCCACGCCTGCCAGGGACAGGGAACACCAGCACCCGCAGCCTGCACCCCCAGAGTTCTCTGTCCCCAGCAGGTACAGGTCCGCGACTTCTCTCCCCTGCTGGGCACTAGGCGGGCACACAAATGCCCCAGCGGGTGCCACGGTGCCCATGGGCACCGCGTTGGGGACCACTGTGGTAGAGAAACCTGTAGCACTGTGCTGTACCTGTTTTGTAGACAGAGAGTGAACTTTACTGCCCAGGACCGTTAATTTGGCACTTCGTTCACACACACAAAAGTCTTATCTGAATAGCACAGTATCCCATAGCAAATCATGACTCATTTAGTGCACTATTACTCTAATTAGAGACCTTTAGTAACCCCTCTGACTACCTCAAAACATACCCAAACAATCTCTATTTTCCTTCTTTCTCCTACAGTATTTTTCACTGGAGTTTCTCTGTCTTTACTATGAATTCTTATTGTGAAGTTTTCCCTAATTTTCAAGTGACAGAGACTTTTCAAGTCACAATTTTCCATTTCTGGTCATTCTGCCCATTTTTGCCACTTATTCTCTCCCCAATCCAAACTCTCTCTTGGGGGCATTTCTCCTTCCTCCATAACCCTTCAAAGCTGGGCCCAGTCTCTCATAACTATCTCAACTTTGTTCCTCTGTATCTGACCAGCTGTCCTCCTAATTGCCATGGAAACTTACTGTTCCAAAATTCTTCTCCTACTGTCATTAAAAAGGGGATGAGGCTTCTATACCATTTTCCTGCCAGATAACCTACTAAAAAAGACATGGGGACAGATTGTAGCTCTTCACATTTGCTAGGGAGCAGCTATGAGAGATTGTACATTATTTGTGTGGATCACACCCCAAAAAACAACAGGCTTAATTCTGAACGAATGTGCAAACAGTAAACCAAATAGTTAAAATAAGAAGGAATTCCTCCACAAAAAGGTAATCATCAGGCAAATTAAATGTTGGGTTTACATTGTCAGTGTTCTGTGAATAAATATTTTTACTTTTTAAAGGAATTTTTAAAATAGGATATTCATTTAGGCTCTGATCCAGTAAAGTACTTGTTGTGTGTGTAACTTTAAGCACAGTGACAAAGAATCCTGTGGCACCTTATACACTAACAGAAGTATCGGAGCATAAGCTTTCGTGAGTGAATACCCACTTCGTCAGACGCATGTCACATGTCTGACGAAGCGGGTATTCATCCACAAAAGCTTATGCTCCAATACTTCTGCTAGTGTATAAGGTGCCACAGGACTTTGTCACTTTTTACATTCTAAACTAATACAGCTACCCCTTTGTTACTTTAAGCACAGTGAAGCTCTGGAAATTGCTCAAGCATCAGTTTCTATCCATATTTACATACTAAGAAAGGACAAGTAAGAGTTTTTACCATGGTCTCCAACAAAGATAACATTGACACATCGATGTAGCTTCAGCTGCTTCAGTCCATCCATTAATTGTCCTAAAATCTTGTCAATATCCCTTAGGGGATTTATCATCTATACAAAGTTTGCAGAAAGAAAGCAAGTTAATCACCATAACAATGCTCCCTCTTTCACTACAGGTGGAGCTTCCTCAGCAGAATTCTGGTAGGTTAACTTTCCAGATCAAAAGGCAGATCCTTGGCTGAGTAGTTATCACCCTGACCTAATGGTCATCTCCTTTCCCATGAGCTTGGTTTGATTTCCTTGAGGGAAAAATATAAAAAAGTCTTCTATTGGGATGTTGTCGGATGACTACAAGAGATCATTGATCCTATTCCTACCCCTCCAACAAACCCCCTAAACATATAGTAAATCTGCCTTTGCATTTACCATATTAGAAAAATGCATATGATTGGAGAAGATTGGGCGGGGGAGGGGGAGGAGAGAACTGATTTAAATGCTGTTCTTCAAATGGAATTTAGCTTTTCAGTTTTTCTGCACACCAACTACGAAGTCATGGTACATAGCTTCAAATCTCAATGTTCATATGAAAATCCCAAACCACTGTGAAGGGTGCTCCAGGAGGTATCTGGTGCTAGAATGTCTGCCCCTCAGTCTTCCATCATAAGTAGTAGGAGGGGAAAAAAGGCAGCTTCAGCTTGATAGCCAAGGTCTCTAAAGGATCAAGTGACAATTCTGGCAAGATGTTGAAAAAGGATGCCCAGATCTAAATTGGTATAAATACATTATTTTATAAAAAGGCAAAATTATGACAGTATGCTGACAAGTTACAATTCTGAGCAGGAACAGAAGCGAGTGCAATTTTTTTTTATTAGATAAATACTTTGAATCTCTGAATATTTTAGATAAAGGACAGTTTAAGAAAAAAGAGACAGACAAACAAATGTTGGTCACAATATGCTGAATATCCCATCTGCATACTTAACTGGATCAATTAAATTTGGAAGAAAAAACAATTGTCACAACCTTGACTTGAAAAGGTAGATTTCAACAATTTCCTAAGAGAAATTTCCGCTTACATATGTCAACCTGACCCTAATTTAAATGTTTTGCAAACTCTCCTTCTGCCTGAACTGCCACCCACCTCGTGGAATTGTAGATTCTGAAAATAATCAAGACAAGACAGGAAATTACAACTCATATGAGGCACGATGGCGACTGTGCCACAGGGAGAAACCCACTGTGCACCACAGGAGATGGAATCCAGCTGGGGAGCAGGAAGAACACAGAACTACAATTCCCAGGAGACACTGTAGCAGCTCAGACAGAGAGAACAGACTCTCAAACTAAATGCTCCTATTTAGGAAATTATGAACATTTAGTTTCAGTCAAAAATGATCAATCATTCTGAATCAACATTTTTCAGAACTTTTCATTCCATGAAAAATTTCACTATTTTGACTTTTTGTCCCAAACTGGGACAAAAGCCTACTGTTAAAATATTAGATTTTTCCCATGAATTGGAAAGTCCGTTTCAGTCAGCTCTAATTGTATCTCATATCTCACCGCCTTCCTGACCAATGCTCGCAAAACAGTACAGAACCGACTGCGCAAAATGCAGGAATTGTGGCTGAGCGCCAAAGCAGATGAAATACAGGCGCACGCGGACAGGAACGACTATAAGCAGTTCTATGAAGCCCTCAATACATTCCATGGTTCACAGTCTTCTGGGAGCTTTCCCCTCCTGAACTCTGATGGCACCGTGCTCCTTACAGAAAAGATGCAGATTCTCCAGAGATGGGCTGAACATTTTGAAGCAGTTCTCAACTGCCCCTCAGTCATCAAATGATGAGGCCACTGACAAGATGCCCCAGGTTGCAGCTAATGACTCCATGGATGTTTCACCAGAAGAGGACGAAGTGAAGAAAGCCATCAACCAGCTGTCAAGTGGCAAAGCCCCAGGGTCAGATGCCATATCAGCAGAGATGTACAAAGTCGGTGGACCTGTGCTGCTACGGAAACTCACTGAGCTGTTTCAGTCCTTCTGGAAGCAGGGATCCATTCCTTAGGAATTTAGAGACGCGTCCATCGTGCACCTCTATAAGAGGAAGGGCAATCGCCAGGTATACGACAATCACCGTGAAATCTTGCTGCTCTCTACAGTGGGGAAAGTTCTTGCACGGGTTCTGTTGAACTGATTGATCACTCACCTGGAGCAGGGCTTACTGCCAGAATCACAGTGCGGCTTCCGCAAGGGACGTGGGACTATTGACATGATCTTCGCTGCGCATCAGCTACTGGAGAAATGTCCAGAACAGAATAGTGAACTCTACACAACTTTTGTGGACCTCATGAAAGCATTCGACTCTGTCAGTCGCCAGGGCCTGTGGAGGATCATGTTGAAATTCGGCTGTCCAGACAGAATCATACGAATGGTACGTCAATTTCATCACGGTATGATGGCGAAACATCTGAGGCCTTCCCAGTCACCAACGGCGTCAAACAAGAGTGTGTTTTAGCACCCACTTTGTTCAGCATGATATTCTCCGCCACTCTGACTGATGTCTTTCAACACTGCACTGAAGGAGTAGGCCTGAAGTACAGAACCAATGGGAAACTATTCAATCTGAGGTGACTGCGTGCCATCACCAAGGTGAAGGAAACTGTACTTTGAGACTCTCTCTTTGCCGATGATTGTGCTCTGAATGCTAGTACAGAGCCAGAAATGCAAGCCAGTATGGACAAGTTTTCATCTGCATGCAACAACTTCGGTCTCACCATTAACATCAAGACGACTGAGGTCATGCACCAGCCAGCTCTCCACGCTCTGTACTCAGAACTGTCCATCACTGTAAATGGACAGAGACTTCAGGCAGTGGACCAGTTCACGTACCTGGGCAGTACCCTTTCCCGAGCAGTGTCAAATCGATGATGAAGTAAACTGCCAAATTGCTAAAGCCAGCTCTGCATTTGGCCGATTGCGCTCCAACATCTGGGAACGTTGAGAGATCAGCCTACCAACGAAGCTGAAGGTCTACCGAACAGTGGTGCTTCCAGCTCCGCTGTACACCTGTGAGACGTGGACTGTTTATCGGAGTCATGCACGAAGGCTCAAATCGCTTCCACATTTCCTGTCTTCGAAAGCTTCTAAAAATCAGATAGCAGGACAAAAGTGTCTGATACTGAAGTCCTTACCAGAACCAGTCTGCCGTCAGTTCACACACTGCTGATGAGAGCCCAGACCAGATGGGCCGGACATGTCGTGAGAATGTCAGACGAGCGCATTCCTAAACAACTCTTCTACGGAGAACTCATCCAGGGAAAGTGCTCCCATGGAGGACAAAAGAAGCGGTTCAAGGACACGCTGAAGACCTCTCTGAAGTCCCTTGAGATCAACACCGCCACATGGGAAACCCTCGCACTGAACCATCCAGCATGGCGCAGCCTCATTCATACAGGCAGTAAATACCTCTGAGGCGAGGCGTACTGCTGAGGCTGAAAGAAAGTGTGAGCTGCACAAATCCAGAGCTGCTACCACATCATCGACAGTGCCATCACGTCTGTCTGATGCGTGACATGACATTCCACGCCCGAATTGGACTGATCAGTCATCTTCGGACGCACAGAGTCCAGTAATTGAACGAATGAGCTGAGGTCTTCATCGACAACGATGGACAAACATCAATTGTATCTCATGAATCATGTAAGGAAATTAAGTCTTATTTCAGCCTCCAAATCGTAACTCTGCAGTTAGGAAACCTGGGAACTGCAAATCCTCTTGGATTTCACATGAACATTTTCTTGTGAAACAGGTTATGCTGTTCTTAAAATAGAGCAATAGTATTTCCATACATGATAAGGAACCACAAATCACAGTACTTTTCTAAGGTCCTATATCCACCAAATTTCAGCTGGGGATTTGCAAAAATGTTTTTGATACTACAAAAACAAACTAAATCGGGGAAATCCTGTTTTTAAATAAAAAAATCAAAACAACAAAATAAAGCAAAAAACCACCCCCCCTACCAAACCCTCCCCCTCTCCCCCCCCACACATACTATTTCACATGATCACAGCCGGAGAACCTCAAATTTAGTTCCTTCACCTTCATTATTCTCACTGGGTTCTCATTTAAAGAGTTCTATTTATTTCTTAAACAGACTAAGGTTGATACTGAATGTCATTAATATGTTTATGTAAGGATACTCTACGTGGATGTGGGACTGCCTTGAGACCATGTTCTTGTCCAGATATAACCTCCAAGGAGTTATCAGTAAAAGAATAAAGGTCTTATGTGTACCTTTGCTCAGATCACATGCTGATCTCCACTACCTCAGATCTTTGTAAAGTAATGTGGAAGGCTTTATTTTCCAAGATAGGTGTGGATATCTGAGATGCCACCAAAAAAACCAGTTGACATTATTATAAGAAAACAGGTATGAAATGCAGACCAGTGTTACCAGATAGTTCTTCAGAAGGAAAACTCATGCTAGAACCTATTTTAGCCAGATGCTGATGTATGAGAGAGGAAATGATTTAACTCCTAGGCACTAGTTGAGTGGTACATCTCATTGCTCTCAATGGCCATAAACAAATGCTAGCACTAGATCTGCACTGGATGTGAACGATAAATTTGTGCTAGAATAAGCTGAGGTCTTTGCAGGCTTAGTGAGAAATCAACAACTGGGTTTGCACGGAAATTTGCATGGATGTATGAAATATTCATCCAGAGAAGAGAAGCCGGTGTGGAGGGAGAGATACATGAACTCCCACTGTTAGGCCACCTAGAACATATTTTATGCCAAAAAGAGTAGGACCTTGAATTGGCAAACTACTCTGAAAAGGGGAACTCCTGTGTAGTTTGTTGAAGGGGACTTCTTTCATGTCAGAAGATTATCAGCCTCCCTCTTGAGTAGATTATCAATGATCAAGGTATTGTGGGAAATGGCAGTTTCTTACACTTGATGACTGATTCCCTACCCCCCACCCCTTCAGTTCCAGGATGAGTCTCAGAATACCTGATTAACTTCAGAAGTATATTTTTTTAAAATCAGGAATTGAAAGCTACTGGGAAGAGTTTCTATTGCTCCTTTTTGAAAATGTACTGTGTCAAGATTTTTGCTTAGATCCCACAGGAGATATTTTTAGGCCCCATGAACTGGGTTACAATTAGTTTAAAATGCCTGAATGGAAGGGATGCTGAAGTGGTCCACAGCTTCTCCCAAGCTGTCAGTTAGCGGCAGGAGGAGAGATTTTGTTTATTAAGAATCATCCTGTCTCCTCTCAATCTTTTCCTGGTGAAGCAACCTCCAACTTTGATCTTTTTGAAGACAGAGACTTAAGTACCATCATAAGGCATTACTGCCAGACCCAAAATTATGGCTTCAAAAATCATGATTTGCATGCCCTTCATCCCATCTCCCCGCCCCCCAAAAGTCTCAAGATTTTTCAGCCAGCCAATGAGATTTTTTTGTGCATGCCATCTGGTTTTTGAGCCTTCAGGTTACACTCCGGTCACATTTTCAACTTTGCTCCAGAGCCACAAAGACTAGAAACTTGGTTTTATTTAAAAAAAAAAAAAAATACATAAAGAGATTCTCACAATCACTTGATACCAGGCAATGGGGCTTAAAGAAGGACACACAATATTGTGAGACTCATGATAAAAATCTAATGGGTTGGTGACGCTGATAAGATCTTCCCAGAGCTTTGTTTCATGCTCCCTCTGTTTGATGGATTTTTAAAAGGTTCTAAAGAGGCTTTCCCTAGAGTGAACCAAGTCTAAAATAGGAAGAACATAGTTCCCGAAAGACTCAATATATCCTGGCTGCTTTGCCAGCAGTGATCTTTCAGTACAGTTATAGAAGGGAGTCCAAGCTGCAAAAATTAAGCTACATAAGAGCCTCAAACTGACACTTCGGTCACAAAGTTTTGTAACACAGGTAAACTTACTTTGTTCCGACGGGATTCCGCAGAATACTGATCCACTCTATGTACTTTTCTTCTTTTCTTTGGAGATGCAACTCGTCTTTCCTGTCTCCTCTTAGGAGTAATCTTTCTCTTAGGTCTCTTAGGCGGAGTAAGAGGTGAACCATAACTACTCTCCTGTACTGGCGGAGAGAGATGTCTGGACTCAGAGAAATCCTGACTCAGCTAGCATCAGATACTATAGTGACCTGGGTCATCAAATTGAAGAGCATGAAGATCAACGCTTCTTCAATAATATAGGAGTTGGTAAAGGGACAATTTAGAGGTCTCGCTCTACAGAGGAGCTCATTAAATTGTACTTGAAAGTGGGATAGTTACTCAAGCAACTAACATAAGAGCAAATGAAACTGGTATTTCAGGAGAAGGTCGATCAGGCCAATTTTTATGAATACATACTGTAGTGTTATGAGTGGTTTCTCTTCAAGTGTAACTCAATTCACAAAATATACAAATAAATACACAAAATATGTATCAGTATCACCTTCACAATTTTGGTGGTGTACATTTTTTTTTTTTTTTTTTGCAAATTCTTGTGTGGGGGCGGATGTTCATGAAACATGGAACATTTGACTTGCTGGTTACCAGTTCAGCTGGAAGCATCTGTGTACTACAAAGCCACCATTCAGTGGCAATCTTAGAAAAGAGTGCAGGATTGAACCAACATGCAGACTGCGCCTTCTGAATAATCTAAGAATTTGTTATGGGTAGCGTGAGAGAAATCTGCACTGCTGCTGACTACCTTGTACTAGTTGTATGGATAAATTGAGGACATCAGTCTCCAGAGCTGTCAATATGACACCGTTTGTGAGCAGTACATTATCTATCAAAATAAGTCATTTGAAATGGGTTTATACATTTTTTGTGCGTGAATGCTATGAAAGAGGAGACTGGAATGGCCTGATGTTCCTCTTACCAATAAGGCCCACTTTAAAGATATACGGGGTTGCCACGCACAGCTCTCACTTTTGGCCTGTTCTGCACCTGTGAGATGCTAAGCACCAACACTTTCCATCAATTTTTATGGGAGTTGTGGGTTTTCAGCACTGCTTAGGAGCATCTGTGAATGGTGTGAGATGACACCTATAGGGAGATAATACAACTAAGTAGGCAGGTAAGGGGAAATGGGACCTGCTAAATGGGCTTGACGAAAGTCAGTGATTTATAATATTTACTTCTATCTACTTTGCCAGTTTCTCTGTTGTTCAGTCACAGAGTTTTATGAAAGAAAAAAACAAAACAAAAAAAAGTGTTACCATCTGCCATGCTGTTTCATTGCTTCCAAGGCAAGCAGCTGGAAAGGAGATTCTAATCCAGTCTCATTCGTCTCTCTCCAGAAAGGCATTTTAATAAAGCAGCACCAGAGTTTTCTTTTTAAAATGTTTCAAGCTTTGTGCAGTCCTGATGAGAGGAGCAGCAGGGAAAGGAAGGATTCTCATTTTACGCTGTCCCTAAATAAACTCAGCCAGAGCTTGACAGTGCCAGACACACACTGGCCAGTGCAAGAAACCTAGATATTTTGAACACTTAAAAGTGCCGTCTCAAGACGGCATGTTAGAGGAGCAGCAGGAATAGAGTTTAGGCATGACAGGTTTTGATCTACTTAGACCATTTACAGTAGTATGTGTATACATTTTTTTTCTTTCAAAAGTTAGCTAGGAAGAAAAGCCAAGTTCTTGTTAACCAGCCAAACCTTAGCCTCATTTGAAAAGAATCGGAATAGGGTTATTTCTTTTTGGGGGGGGTCCAGGGCCCCTCAGAAAGATGAACAAATCCATCCCCTCTTTCTAGACATAACAAAAGGTGGGAACTAGCCAGCCAAAGCTCTGCCTCTCATCCCAGAAGGACAACCCATCAGTGTCACTGCAGAAGCACAGAAGGGAAGAGGGGGAAAAAAAACAAAAACAAAAAAAAAAAACCCAGAATTGCGGAAATAACCAAGGGCAGGCATACATTTTAAATTTCTCATCACCACATTCTGAAAATAAGCTTTATAACAAATTTCCTAGTTCAAAAGAGCTGTTTGTGAAGGTCTCATTAAAAACAATGTTACACTTCTAACGTAATGAACTTCATTTACACTGAAACACCTAATAAAACAAAACATACTGCAAGTTATTGTAGTCAACATATTGGGCAAAATCCTGGTTCAATCAATGGAACCCCCAGAATTTCACCCACTAATTTTGAGTGCTTCTACTCCTTTTTACTCCTAAATTTTAATGTACTGTGCCCTCAATGTATAGACTGTTGAGCACTTCCTGCAAGGTTTCAGTGTCAACTGAAGTCCCTGGGAGCTGAAAATGATCAGCACAAGGCAGGATCAAGTCTTTTTAAAAAAAAAAAAAAAAAAAAAAAAAAAAGAATCCTCCCCATCTTAGATAAGACTATCCAAGGAAATTCAGAATAAAAGATTAAATCTAGTTGAAAAAATCCTGTCTCAAGCTAAGGTACTACTAAATATTCCCCTCCCACCCCCCCCCCCCCATCCAGAGACATCAGCAGCAGAGCTGCTCCTCAAACTTAGCGAATATGAGACAAGAAGAGTTCACTATAAAGGAGATTTTGACTGGGGGGGGGGGGACACCTCTTAAATATACTATACAATGTTCAAGAGCTTGTTAAAGCTCCAGTGTGTTGCTCAGTTGCCACAGAGGAAAAACTGGTCAGAACCATTCCAAGTGTCTAAGTTCTGCCAGTTCTGTACTAAGAAGAATGATTTCATGCAGAGGTCAAGCTCCAATTACTAAGGAAGCAGCTTACTGGGGTCCCACTGAGCGGTTCCTTCCCAGATGATTTATGAGATGTTCATAGCTCCCAGAAACTGAGGGGCAGGAGGAAGAAGCATCAAGATAAACATAATACTTTCTAGCTCCTCCCTCCTGAAATCATGCCACTAGTGAGTCTTATACAGCTGCGTGCTTGTTTTTAAATCCACATTTACAAAATCATCTCTCATCATTGTAAATTTGGGAACTGAAATATGTTCATCCATGAAACAGCCTGTTCTTCATTCAATGAAAGTCAATCTGCAAAGCTATGTAACAAAAAAACCTCTTAAATGACCCTGCTTTAGTCATACAATCACAGGCTAGACTTTAGATAATCTTAGAATTCTTCTGGATAGCTATTTTTCGTCATTTTCTAAAAGACCCAATTAACTTCCTACATTACATAGAGAAAGGGTTAACTAGAAACTCTACCGCTGGGAAACATCTTAATCCCACATGGTACTGAGAATCTCAGCTCCTAGTGACTGAGCTAAGCACCTCACAGCATTAGGTCCTAAGAGAGCTTGTACAAAGAGCCTGTTTAGAGCTCAAATTTGAAGAACACACGCAATTTCATCTTCAAATTTCGCTTTACCGCAGTGAAAAGACACAATGAGAAAGTGTCTTTGTTCTGTAGAAAGCTATACTCTAAAGTTACTATTTTCTTTTAGTTTGATGCACAAGATGTTAGTCCTATATTGACCATTAATGCCAACAATGAGAAAACACACGCAGGCAGTTAAACAGCAAGTATTTTGGTTTATAGATTTTAGATAGTAAGTTATTTGGACCAAAGAGTCTTTATTCTGCCTGGCACAGCACTGATGACATTGCTGGTGTGTAGTGATTTATTAATAATGGCTCACATTTCATTTTAATCACATGCATATATTATTGCTTATGAGTCTGTAACCAGACTGTTACAGCAGAGATATTGCCTTCATCTACAGGCATGACAGACATTAGGGAAGGGAATGCTGACAGAAATTTTTCAAAGTTTAGAGATTTTTATGGAAAATTTCTGAATAAAGAATGAGAAGAGGTTAACACTGAAGTTGAAATGGAACCCTGGACATTCTAAAAAGTGTTTTAAAGGATAGTTTCTAAGTGCTCCCATCTCTAACAGAAATAGATACAAAGATTGTACACAAACAGGTTGAGAGACTATACTGGACATATGCACCCCTTGAGTGCACTGTGAGAATGGGGCTGCCAACAAAGTGTTTTCAGCAACTCAAGAAGTGCAGGTACCTGAAATAACTCCAAAATTTTAAAGTGCTGTTGCTTTTATTAAAAGTTGCTTGCTTTAAAAGTATATATATTCAGTCTTAATTTTAAGAGTCTGATCTGGCACTTCCACAATTTGCACTGAATTCAGTGAGAGTTTTGCCTGAGTAAAGTGTCCAAGATGAACTGCCAAGTGTTTAACTATTTTGGTGTAGAACCAATATTGCCTCTCCATATCCCCAAGATAACATGCTCCTGTACAGGCTTTTTGCACGTTCTTGAAAAATGTAGTAATTTGGTAAGTAACCAGTATAATTCATGAGAGTTCTGAATCCTTTGTCATCACTCCTGAGCCTGCACCAGTGGACAAAACAGAGTAGGGTGCTTTAAGCACCTCTGGGAAGTGATGGATTTTAAAGCTCCTTATCTCATGCTATTAGGGCACCTATGTCCATTTCAGAGGGAACAGTACTGGAGGGCTAACCAAACCGCTTTTTCATAAACTGAATATTGAAAACCACGGTTTTCCGACTCTAGAATAGAGTATTATCCAGGCTTCTTCAGATAGTCCACTTTTAAAAAAAATATTCACCCTCCCCTGTCACCCAAGGAAACACACCAGAGAAACAAAGAACGTTTTCTGCTGCTCTCTCATATAAGGTAATTTTTTTAAGAAGGGTAAATTGATTAAGGAGCACTACATTGTGCTGTTATACCAGCTAATTTCACACTTGAAACCTCTGCCAATCAAATACCTACATCCATAATGTGAACTTTATACAGAGGGATAGTTCTTAATGTCAAATGACCCTTGGTCATAAGTTCTTGTTAGCCAATCGTCTTCCCTTTCTGACAGATAGGAAGAGCACTGAAAAATAAGAAAGCCACCTCAGTTCAGGAGTAAAGTGTTAGCAAATATTCCATAGATGGCATGGTTGATCCTTGAGATGTGTAACTTTTATACAGGAAAAAACTATACTAACCTCAGAGCCAAAAGGACCATATCTGTGACCAGCAGCATCTGGTTGTTCAGAGTAGAAAGCATAGACATAAGGCCTGAAAGAAAGATTTTGTTCAGAATAGTCTGCCTTCAAACACAAAAGCAGAAGAAATTGCCAGGTCATGCTAAGTCAGCCTTTCAATTATTGTATGCCCTATGCAAAAAATTGTTGCTCAGTCAGATGTTTTTGAAAGTATAATTAAGCAATTATTTGTTCCAGAACTTCATTAGATATCAGAACACATGCAGGGAAGCACATAGGGCACAGCTGGCGGAAGCGCACTCTCCTTTAGTTCCGTAAGAAGGAGAGATCACAGTACCAGCTCACTTGAGCTATGCAGTCTGCAGCATGTGAGAACTTATGTAATAAAAAATACAATTAAGATCTTGACATTTTCCCAAGCCTCAGGGTGCAGCTTCTGCATTTACCACTGCCTAGAAGTTTATTAAGCCACATTAGACTAAGTAGCATAAAACGGCCAACATTAATCCATGTAATTAAAAGTTCCCCAATAATCAAAGGACATTCGCATCAGAGGTTTTTTGAGGAGGATTGAAACACTGCTGGTTAAAAGTTAAGAGCTACAAAGAATAGTAATACTGAATGCTGGCAAGAATAATTTTTAACACTAACATTCCATCTGTTTCTGCAGCTCCAGCTACTTTTAAAGAGAAGACAAGTTAGAAGTTTACAAAAAAGAATACTACATGAATTACCTTTCATTGTCTGGTAGGGTTAGCCACTGCAGTATTGTTAATATTCTGCGTTCATGGGGGATGACACTAGACCACAAAAGAAAAATAGGTTTAGTTATTGTTCAGTACAAGATAATCATTAGGTATACCATGAGCTAAATCTAACACCATAATCAGGACCTATCATGGACAAGTCAAATATTCTTTTTTCGCTCATTAACATTCAAATTTCATTCCCATTTTGCAACTCAAGTTATTGCACATCTCCTGAAAAGACAGTCCGATTAACCTATATTTCTCATTTGAGCCACCACTCTCAAGGAAATGGTTCATTTGTCTACTATCCTATATAACAGTGGATAAGGGCCCATTCCTGCAAACTTCTATTCATGTGAGTAGTCCTTGCTCATAACAACAGTTCTACTGAAGTCAACACTATTGCCAGCCTAAGTACGGACTACTCATATTAATAGCATTTACATGATCTGCTCCTACTACTACTGGGACTTTTCAACTTGGAAAAGAGAGGAGTAAAGGGGATATGACAGAGGTCTATAAAATCATGACTGGTGTGGAGAAACTAAATAAGGAAGGGTTATTTACTCCTTCTCTGAACACAAGAACTAGGGGTCACCAAATGAAATTAATAGGCAGCAGGTTTAAAAACAAATAAACGGAAGTATTTCTTCACACAATGCATAGTCAACCTGTGGAACTCCTTGCCAGAGGATGTTGTGAAAGCCAAGACTATTACAGCTCAAAGAACAACTAGATAAGTTCATGGAGGATAGGTCCATCAATGGCTGTTAGCCAGGATGGGGAGTGATGTGTCCCTACCCTCTGTTTGCCAGAAGTTCATTCCCTCTGAAGCACCTGGCTTGACCACTGTGAGAAGACAAGATACTGGGCTAGACAGACCTTTAGTCTGACCCACAGTGGCCATTCTTATGAAGGTGTTAGAAAGGCTCACATTGACTTTAGTGGGAACTGAATCAGGGCTTAAATTGGTATGAACCAGTTTATCCCTCAGATATGTAACCCCCTTGGGGTTCAGAGAGCATGGCCCTTTAAATCTTTTTCCCTGAAGGGGGGGAAGTGCTGATTGTTCCAGAAAGAGGAAGTGCTGTTGTGGGGAGGTGGAGCAGAGAAGGGGAGAGCAAGTGTGTGTGTCTCTGGACATAAAGGGCTGCAGCAAGCAGCCCCTCACAGAGTGAAGCAGCCAAGAACCTGCCTGAAGCCTGGGAAAGACAAAGCGGCCGGTCAGGGAAACCTCAGGACAGGAGCTAAGGGGGAGCACGGTGCCGGGAAGGAATCGCCCAAGGAGGACGACAGACCGGAGCTGGACCCAGTATCGCTGCTGCCCAGAGCTGTCTGAGGCCGTGAGTACTGGGGCTTGTGACTTTGCATTGGTAATAAAGAGGGAGGTGGTTAGCTAGTTAAGTGAGGAGGTGATCACTCTGTGTGGCTTTGCAGAGAGTGGCAGAAGGTGGCACTGCAGGGGTTTGTTGGGGAAAGTTAACTGGTGCCAAATATGATCAGGCGCACCTAAGACTCACCACTGGACTGGAACTTTGCCCAGGACTCTTGAACTCTACACAGACACATTGCTTGGCGCCTGCCCTTTCAGACTGTGCTGCCACTGGGCATATGGGGACTTGTGTTGAATGCAACCCTGTTTTACTGCTCCCCCTATAATTCCCAGTGTTGCTTTCCCCCTCTCTCATCCCTCTGTGAATAAATATTTCCCTTTCCTATATTCGTTGTACTCTTCCGGTGTGTGCATGTTCACTCTGGGGGGTTTGGAACAGGTGGCCCCGGGGTAGAAGGGACTTTCCCTGCTGCATTCCTACCTGCACCTTCTCTTGGCTAGAGCTGCCTGCAGAGCAGATTCCATCTTGGCCACAAGGGCACTAAAGTTACAGATGCATTTAGAATGCCGTCATTCAATCAGCACCATGACGCTCACAATTTTGAAACTCTTATTCTGCTAAAACCTCCTTAAGAATACTGAGACTTCCCAGTTGGATAGCGAGACTAATATCTACTAGAAGAAGAATTTTTAAACAGAGTTGTTAATCTTTAAAATGTCTCATCTTTTTGTATTCAAAGACAAAAAGCTATATGAAACTGGAGTTAAGATGTATATTGGTAATTTAAGGGTATAAACATTAGAGGGATGTAATTTATCACAAAAACAAGCAAGCATTACAAATCTTAACTCTGAATTTCTTGGATTAAGCTTAAAAGAAGTCCCAACATTCTAAGGTATGGAAATGCACAGTTCAGACACCCAAACAACCATAACTGTGCATGGTGTCACTACAGGGCAATCATCACACAATTATGACTAGTGCATAAATTGTGTAACCTAATCCGGAACCACAGACACTAACTGTTAAAGCAGCATTTCTCTTTTTGGCTCATGGTTTCACTACATGGCTGTCTCCCTATGCTGTCAAAGTCCACAATAGGTGATTGAATTCTCTGTAGTACAACATTCAACAGCTTCTCCTGTACAAGTAAATTCCAGTTACAAAGAATGGAGAGGGGAAAAATTACCATTAATCCTAACGGTAATTTTCCCTCAAATTCCTCAAAATATCGTGAGTTTATCTATATGGCAAGTTTGAAGAGTCTGCATCCTTCATTATGTAAATCATTTGGGAATAATAAAGGGTTTGCTAAATTTCTTAAGGGATGACTTACAAATTCTCAAGCAACAACGTTAATTCTGGGCCCAAAAGTGCACACGCTATTATTCTGGGGAGCATACACACTCTTCAGACATAGTGGCTGAATCTCTACTTCCAGAATTATTTCAAGTTTGCATTTTTAATTATGAAACCACACAACAGATTCAAAATAATGAGAATTACTTAAAATCATTAGTCACCCTGTCCAGTGTGACTATTTAGTGGTAGCATATTTTCCTAACAGGCAAGGAAAATAAGTGAGGTCCCTTGCTCCTAAGCCAGCAAGTTAGAACTCATGCAGATTGGGATGGGGGCATGACAGAGGGAGCTCCTGTCTATCACAGACATTTTCATAGCTGTCACAAATTGGGAGTCTCATTCTTTCTTAAGAGTAGGCCCTACAGCCTCACCACCTCAGAGACTAAACCTTTAAGCTTCAGCACTCCTGCTTCACATCATGAGCTCTGCCCAACACCACCTGAGAAACTCCTAGGCCTTATATACACTGCCACTTTACAGTGCTGAAACTTTCTCACTAAGGGGTGTGAACCCCCGGCCCCCAAATGCGATGCAAGTTTCAGCACTGTAAAGTCGCAGTGCAGACAGTGCACCAGTGCTGGAAGCCGCATTCCCAGCACTGGTAGCTACTCCCCTCATGGGGGTGGTTTTTTACAGCGCTAGGAGAGCTCTCCCCCAGCACTGGTGCCACAACGTTGGTAATGAAGATATACCCCTAGTCAGAGACTTTTACTCTCTTCAGGGACACAGGCACCCCAGCAAGTATTTGCAGTTACACCAGGCAGCCTTTCCAAAACAAAGCAGAGTTCATGAGTCAGCTGGAAACAGCACTGGAAGTCCTTAGCACAGAGAAGCATAGTTCATCTGGTGACACCAGAGCAATCTGCCAGCCATGCTGCTATGGACTCCATTTCAATCTCCGTGTCCCTTTGCCCAAGGTGACAGCAGTCCAGCCTTTCCCAAAGGGCAACTCTTTATATCCTGCCTGTCACCTCTCAGACCTTTGTTCTCGAGCTGGCCTCTGTTCAGCTTTCCTGATGAGAAGTTGGGAGAAAACCTCCTTCCTCTTGGTTGTTGATTGCTAGGTGTCAATGTACTGTGCACCAGGGATTTCCATGGTCATCCCAGATTTTCCATTGACATTGGTGAGCCTCAGCCAATCCTTTAATGACACAGTAAGTCCACCACACACACACACACACACACACTTCATGCCTCCTGCACTGCCCCAAGAGCAGATTTAACCTAGTAGCCCCCACTGGGTAGCAATGCAAAATACAGAGGGAAACTGAAGCACATATACGATTCATAAAAAAAGATGACAGAAAATTCCCATTTCATGAAAATAGCACATATCACTGTGATATTCAAAATTAAAGAGCACAATTCTGGTGGAAGCCTTTAATCAAAAAAACGGGAAAGATCCATTTAATATTTCAATCTGAACATAGTCTGCTTTCTTCCAGCAAGGAGTTCCACAACAGAACCTCTGCTGCCAAAGTTTGGCAGAAGAAAGAAAATGGGATGATCTTACTTCACACTAGTAATCCTTCAAAGCTCAGAAATTATACTTATCCAGACATTTTCAGATAGAAAGATGGCTGGCTGAATGCAGGATTAGGCAGTAAACAAGAAAAACAGCAGGGAGCCTCAGAATGGTCTTCTGGATTGGAGAAAGGGGAAGAGGATATTTTATCCAAAACATGAAACAATTTGTCTTTTAAAAATGACTGTCCATTTGAGGGGGAAATTTCTGAATTAGTTAGGCTGCACTGCTGGCACATTTTCATCATGCCAAAATGCTGTAAGAGCTTGGAGGGCAGAAGAGGCTCCTATAAACACCTATCACATCCAAGGGTTAAAAGAATATGTTGCTGATAAGGCCTGGTCTACACTTTAAAAAGTTAGGTTGACATAGCTATGGCATTCAGGGGTGTGAAAGATGTACACAGCTGAGCCCATTAGCTCTGCCAACTTAACCCCTGCTGTAGATGCAGCGAGGTTGACAAGACTGCTTCCTTTGACCTAGCTATGGGAAAGTGGAATTCCTACAGCAACCTGGAGGGAGGGGAGAACTACACAACAGGCATTTAGAGAGATGAAACTACAGTACCATAGCTGTGCCACTGTAGCATCCATAGTCTAAACATGGACTGAGACTAAGCTGCCAGATAATTATATTACTCAACTTTAGCTGAATGTTAACAACATAACCACACTTATTTTCAACTCAGGAGCCCTGCACAAAGAGGTCTTCAAGATCTGGACCAAAGGTAAATATCGCATTGTAATACATTATTTAACAAAATTAAAAAGAAACCACAGTGGGAGGTGGGAAGTGGGGTAGGAGGGGTTAAAAAAAAAAAAAGGCAGTTTTCTTTGACTGGGAAGATATTGAATGTTTAGAGCCAGGGAAACTAATGAACATTTACTTACATCAAATTAAGTCTGAATTATTTGCTACAGGTTCTCCAGAAATAAAGGTCACTTACACAGACCAGAAGAATGACCCAGCTTTCACCCCTTGCTTGGTAGCAGTAATCCATATCTAATGAGGAAAATATAAAAGGATTATAATAGTACTCAAGTCTTGATTTAAAAAAGGAAAATTAAAGCAAACTTTTTCAAAACATGTTTTTCTACCATAAACAAGAAAGTAAAGTGTAGCCTTTAGAATCCCATCTCATATTTGAGCATTTGTAAGAGGACATGCTGTTCTATACAGATTTTGGGGAAGTGAATTATTGTTTAGTCAGCCATACTGAGGTATGCAGTATTATAGCCAAGTGATCCCAGGATATGAGAGTGTGTGTTAGTAAAGGAATATCTTTTATTGGACTAACTTCTGTTGGAGAGACAGACAGACAGACAGACACACACAAGCTTTTGAGCTTACAGAGCTCCTCTTCAGGTCTGGGAATTATGAAGAAGAGCTCTATGTAAGCTCAAATTGCTTGTCTCTCTCACCAATGGAAGTTGGTTCAATAAAAGAGATTACCTCATCCACCTTGTCCTGTAGCCATGTGGAGGGTGAGATTACACTTTTCTTCCATTTCACCTTAAATCTCCATTATTACTCTTTAACAGGAAGTGATGTAGCTGTGTGGCCTACATGAGGCATTTCTAGCCATTGTAGCCATCACAGGACAGCAATATCCCATCTTGGCCTCTTTCTGATCAAAACTGGGAGAACACTAATTTAGCAAACCTCTGTCAAAAATGTGTTACTCACTTAAACTAGAAGACTTGCTTGGAATATTTATTTATTAATATACCAACCAACCAACCACACTTTGGCTGAACAAGAAATAGTTCCCAATGGCCACGTATTAGAAAATACCTTTCTTAACTCTGAACCTTCTGTGTCAATATATGTTCATCCTGATCTTAAAGATGGTTGCCTGTGCATGAATTATTCCACAGCCACATCCTGCGTTTTCTGCACATATCTTACTTTTGTCTTAACTGAACTAATTTAATGAAGTGTTGAAGTGCTATGACAATGGAGACTTTTATATTGGAGACTATTGTAGTTAAACATTTAACCTAGGTATATTGTTGTTCTCATTACACAATGATATTAATAAGCAGCTTCACTCGTCCTTTCAATCCATTTTCTTCCCTTGAAAAGCTCCATAGTTGATGCCTGCACCCACAATGCCTCCAAAACCTTCTCTCTCAATTTTTCCGTTTCTTTACTGTTTATTTACAATCCAAAACAAGCGGTTACACCTGCCTATTGTTGGCCAGAAAAGAAAGATCAAGTCCTCCAACAGTAGCTAAAAGTTTTTTTTTGCCAATGCTAACTATGATTACTGCTGAATCTAACCATGACCTTGTCTATTTCTAGGTAGTGACTCTAAGCACATGCATCAAGAGAGACACTCTGCTTCTGACCAAGTAGCTTTGACAGACTAATGATTAAGACTGGCACACTTTGCCAAGGCATCCTGCATATTAGCTGAGAGGTTGATAGTTGGTTTTAATTCTGATCCTTTGCCCATCATCTTTACAAAAGTCCTGCTGAATGGCATACTCAGATCAGGGAATGTTCTGTGAACACCAGTTTTGCTTGAAATAGGAGACTTAATGCACAAGACCTGTCTACTTTTCAGTGTTATGCTCACGTGAAGCCTAGTTCTGAAAACTCTGTGTGTGAGAGACACCCACTGAAGTCCATGGGGACTTCTACATTTAACAGCCTTACAGGACTGAATTGAAGATGTGACTAGAGACAGCCCAGCAGAGTTAAATCCTCTACATTATAACTGTTCTGTGAATAGATACAAAGGCAGCAGGGGCAGTGGCAGTACAAGCTTCCCCACACTGTACTCGAGCAACCTGTCCTATCACGGAGAAACTAGTTCTGCCTCCATGCCTACCTAACACTACAGTCTCACCAATTATATTGGTATTGGAACATGGACTCAGTAGATCTGAAATTAGTCCAACAACTCCTCAAACAATGAGCACTCAGAAGTTATTAAAAAGACTAACTACCCATACAGTCAATATTTGCACTGACTCCTTATGGAAAGGGAAGAGGGTCTCAATCAGTTTCTTAACCTTGGCAGACTACCGTCATGACCTTGTAATATAAATTTATCTCTGTGCTACACTGACAATAAAATATTATAGGATCATTTGAAAAACTACTTTGGTTTATTTCTGTAGAACTAAAAGGAAAAAGCTTGCTGTCATGCAATTTCATACCCAGATCCACAACAACAACAACAAAGTTGGATGCAATATTTCACGGCATCTGAAGGGGAGATTGCATGGTCATCATATAGATGCAGAGTTTAATATTAAATACCAAACCAAGTTTAGTATTGAAGCAGACACATTAGACTGAAGTCATTGCCCTGAAGGAGCAGGACATAATTCCCCCCCCTCCCAATGGATAACACAATATAATTAAATGGACATGGCATTTAGGATAAAATCATTTGTAAACTGACAACAAAAATAAGGCGGACATCTTATCCCTCCCTCCCTCCAGAACAGCAAGAGTTGAGGACAAAGCATAAGGGTTATCTTTGAATGTCCTCCCTTGCTGGTTGGAGTCACAACTTTATAGTTATATAAACCTCAAAGTTCCTGTAATGTACCGATAAAATTAAATGTATTTTACAATCCTCTCTGGCTAGCATGTTTGTTCAGATCAGTTATCCCAAAGTTTGCTGTGTTTGGTTTTGCAAGGTCAGCACTGTTGTGAAAAATTGATCTAAAATCAACCGTGTGGTCAGACAGCCTGAGGCTCCTTTATTTCATACAAGCATATATGCAGGGAGAGACAACATGACCCCACACAAGAGGCAGGCTGCTCTGCTTTCTACAAATCTTACCAAGCTTATAAAGGTTAAAACCGCAAAACGTAGCACGCTGGTTACACATATTAATTGCCTTATTGGGATATAATATCAAAAACAAGCAGGCTGACCATTTAATTTTCCCATTTATGGTTTTCCCTGTTATTGTCAAGTCTGCTGTTTGACTGTTCTAACACTTTTCGTTGTGGTCTGGTTATACAAAGACAGCTGTCAGAACTTGGCATGCCTTGGGACCCTTTGTCTTATCACCTAGTTCCCTTCTCCAGCTTCAGTTCCCCCTGTTTTGGGCCCTGACCACATTTTCCTGCCCCCGCATGCCCTTTGTACAGATAAACAAGTTTAGCTGCTGCTTCATAGCTTTGCTCATTAGGCCTCAGGCCTAAGGCGGGTGAGGGGTTCCCTGACAGCACCATTTGTGAGTTTAAGTCATTTATTTGCTATATGTAAATACATCAGTTTTAGCTGCTAGTGGAAACCATATTATGTAACATGCATGTACCTTACATCACACCACACCACAGCCTGTATTGCAAGCTATAGTAGGTCTACAATATTGAAGTGCCCTACTAGCACAGAGGGGAGAGGAACAACATTATCCAGTATTTCCTATTACTGTATATCACAAGAATTAGAGTATGTTTAAATTTCTCCAGTGCAGAAAAGTCTGTTGTATTAAGGACCCAAAGATTCAGCTCTAGTGCAACAGCCAGTACCCAAATCCAGCTGAGAAGATAATATATCACACTGTAAACATGTAAAATAATACTTTAATGCCTTTAAATACCTCTGAATTAAATATCTCTTTTCCTTTTATTAAAAGGCAGACACAAAGAGGTTAAGCGACTTGTTCAACATTACACAGGATATCAGTGGCAGCACCCAGAACAGAACCTAGGAGCCCTCAGAACTCCCGGTCTCCTGGTCAAACTGCTAGACAATACTGCCTTTGTGTATGTACATTATTACAAGGAAAATGAGTTGGCATGGGTCCTGGACTAGATTGTGAAAGCCAGCAAAGTGCAACATCTATCTACTTTTAATCTTCTGTGGAAAAATAAGTTCCAAATCGCTTCATAAAGCTTGCCCAGTATTTGTTGCATTATGAAAGAACGAGCAAAAGCACATCCTAGGCCAAGGCCAATATAAAGTAAATGCACTGCATTTTGGCTCTTGTGGGATCACTGTACAAACACTTCTTCTGCAAGCTGGCCAAGGAGGGAAATTCTGGTCAGAGGCAGAGGTACTGCATACACCATCTGTGGTTGAGGAGAGGCAAAGCCTGGGTGGGAAATCCCTTTCTCATTAAGAAATGGGTGAGGGGGAGGGGAGGGAAGATTGCACAGTAACTTACAGGGTTTCTGAGGTAAATAAATGCATTCAAATTTGGTACAACTATGTAGAATTAAAACCAGAGCTGTTTCATATGTATCTATGACCAAAAGGTAAAATATACATTAACCCCTTCCCAACCATGCACCCTTTATCTGACTGAGATAATTATGTGACTAAGAGTAGTTTAGCGCAATTGCCCTCTGGCACAGTCCCATGTTTTTGGTGTCAGAAAGCTATTACCTAGTAATTGGCTGAGACAGGGTCAGACAAACAGGGTGGATTTGCCAATTTAAAGCCAAAAAAAGTTGCTTATGGAATTAAATTCTTATGGATATCCATTTTCCCCCTATTGACCATGAAGCAACAGGAAAAATATCATTTTAAACAATTGACAGTCCTTTTAAAATAGGAAGGCTGGATGCAGCTTCCTGCAGATCCCCATCTCTCTCCTTTTATCAGTACTGTTCCTAGGTTGGTTGCAAGAGACTATTTGAGTAAACTATGATCTCCTTATTCCCTCAGGGAATATTCCAGCTGTCTCCATACTCCCAGTCCCTGCTAGCCTGAGCTTGATCCTTTGATAGCCAATACAACATATTCCTATTAAACAGAGGCAAATCTGATTTGTTTCAAAAAATAGAGATTGCTTAGATGTAGGACTTGCTATATACCCCTGAAACTGACATATTTCTAATCTGTATAGTACTTGGGCCTAATGTCTAGGGACGATAAACACAGCATTAAGACACAACATGTATTTCAGTGACTCATTAATATACAGCAGCTAAGAGCAAGGAGGCGGTTTAGGAACATGATGTTCCTTTTGGAGCCTCAGCTGGCCAGCAGCACAGTTCAGGGCTTCTCACCTGGCCCTTTTGAACTCTTACTTCAAGTTAAAAAAAAACACACAAACCAAGAATTGTTAAATGCTTCTAGTCTCAATTTAAAGTGAAAGTAAAACTTCAGAAAAGCCAGCCAGCCATGACACAGGGGACAAATCCAGGCTAATGGCCAGAAAGGCTCTCTTTTTGTAGCCTAAGCGGTGTACTGCGGTTTTTAATATAGCCATGATTTAAAAGTTAGTGGACAAAAAGTTGGAAAAGTACAATGCCTTTTTTGGAAGAAAGCGTGTGCCTACTGATTCCTTCACTGCAGGATAAATGGTATTCACTCATTTGAGTTTACGCCTGAAAAACAGGAAATTTAAGAACTTCTACAAATCAGATTTGGCACTGAATGAAGATTTTGAGCTTCATTAAAAAAAGATCAGTGCTGTACACTGAAAATGAAGCTTTTAAGATTATAAGTCATCCAGAAGGGTTTATCCTCTCCCAAGAGAGACTCCAAAACAGTGGCAAATTTCTCTGGCCCACGACAAAATCCTGCCATAGGTCCTGGAGATCCAGCACACTTTTCATTTTTACTACCCATTTCTATTTGATTTTTTAGACAACTTATTCCTGTAGTGTAGCAAATGCATTGGTTGATAAGGGAAGGAAGGGACTGGTCTACTGACAAGGCTATGTGTGATTTTCATGGTTGATAGACCATATAAACTATTCTACACAAAAAAATACACCATCTGATCAGTATTTTTAACAATGAGTAAGGCTTTGATTACTGGTTAAGAGACATTTTAGATCTGTTCTTATGGTTAGACTAGATGTCAAAACACTGAGAAGGGAACTGCAAGCATCAAGAATCAGTTTTTTAGTTTCTCCTTTGAGATCACTGGCCCAGATACCCACTATCTCTATGTGGATATTAGCTAGCGGTAAGAGATTTTATTTGCATACAGATGGTACCATGTGCCACCTTTTTAATAAATAATAATAATAATAAAATCTTGTTTTCAGTACTCTGAGGACTAGGTTCCTGAATTCACATGATCAGGTTTTAAATGCTACTTACTGTATGCCCTGAAGTATTTACAAAAACTTGCATAGTTTTTCTTTTTTACATGCCCTCAAGTTACCTTCCGATAAATACTCCCTTGGAAATAAGAGACAAGTTATCTCCAAATCCCACTGATTTCACAGGGTGATCTGTGTGTGTTCCCATGAGATGCTGGTCACTAAAGTGAACTTTTTAATGATAAATTACACAATCATCCAAAGCCTGCATTGAACCAATTCTCTACCCTACCATTCCACCCAGAATAGGTTATTTCTGAACCATACACAGTTCAAGTCACCCTGCCCCATAATGCCATAATCTAAAGCATGTAATGCTCAGGAAGCTTGCCTTGACATACACATTTAGTTTTTCTTTCTTATTCCTAATTTCACTCTACCACCTTGAAAAATTCAGCTCCCTCATTGAGTTTTACATCCACCAAATATTTAGAAAATGCAGTAGGCTGACTGGGTGGGAGCAGGACTAAGCTATAGAATACTTGTTACATATATAGAGTTGTAGAACATCTTTCCTCAGCAACACCTTTCACCATTTGTATTTTGCTGGCTGCTCTCTAAATTTCCTTGAGTTTGCTAAAAAGATTTAAAAACTCTGAGGTATCCAAAATTGTATTTGATATTCTGGTAATCTCACCAGTGGCAGGCAGAAAGGGTCCCTTCCACCCTGCTTGTGTGATGCCTTTGTACATGTAGACTAAGAGTCATTTGGGTTATTCTGGCCATCTTATTTTCCACCCTCTCCACTGCTGGGTCTCTGTCAGGGTTACTGCTTTCACAAGCCTCTCCTCCCTCATTGAGTATCTGTGGTTTGGGGTTTTCCCTCCCTTATATTTTTCCAGGTAGGCTTTCAATTTTTTTACTTTTATTCATGCTTTTTTTTTTTTTTTTTTAAACTTCTCTAGATCAATCACATTATTTCAGTACCCTCAGTAGTGTTTGCAACACCGGCCAATGCCATCTGAGAGTTTAACTCCATCAGGACATTAGTTGTTCCATAACTCCCCCATAATCATGTCACTACCATATCTCACGGCCCTGTGTTTAGACTCGAGTCTTCAGCCACTTTTTATTGCCAGTAACAATATTCTGGGACACATTTGCAAGAACTAGTCGGTCTATCCCACTCAACACAGCAGGTGATGTGGCATCTACAGTGCTAAATCAATCTATAGCACTTAAGTGGTCTTTCATATTCAAGCACTGTATGAAGTCAGGCCCTGTCTTTTACATTTTTCCCATTTTGGAATTAAAAATATTGGTGGCAAATATTTAGGTGGCACCTAATTCTCATTGAATTTCAATGCAAAATAACTGCTTCGAGGTCCCTTTGAAAACTACAGCCTTACAGCTGAAGAACTACTGGCCCAGGGTAAAGGTCCAAGGCTAGTTTAAAATTCAAGATACATGTTTTTCTTGGGAGATATGATCTTGTTCAACTGGAGCATGAATTAATTCAGGGAAGTGTTATGCAGGAGGTCAGAGTAGGTAATTATAACTGTCCCTTTGGTCTTAACATTCGTAGAGAGTGTGTGTGAGAGATGTTACTTTTCATCAGACACACACACACACACCCAGAACGTGTTGTATTAAGGACTGGGTTGGACTTGCAAATTATCACTTTTAAAGTTGGGGGAGGGGTTTCCTGGTCCTGCTCATAGGCCAGAGGGCTCTGTAGAAAAAAGTGTGAAAGCAGAGCCAGTCTGAAATAAAAAGAACAGGAGTATTTGTGGCACACCTTAGAGACTAACAAATTTGAGCATAAGCTTTTGTGGGCTACAGCCCATTTCTTCAGCTCAAATAAATTTGTTAGTCTCTAAAGGTGCCACAAGTACTCCTGTTCTTTTTCCAGATACAGACTAACACGGCTGCTACTCTGAAATAAAAGTCCATTTAAAGGTAAGCAAGATGAGTTTTGTCTCACTGCCTTAGGGAGCAGCCTGTTCACTCTCTCTCTGATTCTGGGGTCTTGTGTATTATCGTTCTGAATTCTAAGAAATAAAAGAAGCACTGTGTTACAACCTTCCAAAAAGAGTATATGTTTTTATCTAATTCTATTTATAACAGAACTAAAACCTGACAAACTTGTAATGTGTAAATTAAAGAGAAACACTATAAAAATCATAGAACTGTATGGCCAGAAGGGACATCGAGAGATCTAGTCCAGGAATACTCAGACCTCAGTAGTTCAGGAGCAAAAGTTGCTATCAACATTCCTCCAAAAAAAAAGTCACAATAGTGTGAATTCATTATTTCATTTACTATTTTAAACACATATAGATATACAATATTATTCTCACAGAAAAATGACTAAGTGTTATTTTGGAACATAGTACCCCGAGTGGTTAATAATTAAATCACACCATATTTAATATCACATGCTGCAAAGAGCCACAGGAGAGACATTAAAAAGCCACATGTGGCTCTCGAGCCTCAGTCTTAGTGTCACTTTTCTAGTCCATTCTCCTACACTGAGGCAGAATTACATATACTTTGGACATGTGCCACACTCTGAAAATATACTGATTTGAGTTAAACTCTGCTGCCTAAAACAAGATATTTCTAACTACATCTAGTTCATACTTATCAGCAAGAACCATGTTGCATAATCAATGGTTTTACTATTCTGAAAAGCGAGAGCCAACTCAAAAGTTACATTAAAATGACAGAAGCTGGGCCAGATGTCAGGAGATTAGGTTAAAATTGTTCACAGATGTATTTTTATTGCTACTATTATTGGCTGTATTCCAAAGCAGAGGAGGGGAAAAAAAAGTCTGAAACTTACTGGTTGACCTCCCCACCATCTGTGATTGAATTTCTCTCGCCCTCGAAGACTGAAGCTGGCATCAAATACGGGGTCATACATTGAATTGCCAACAATTCCATGTGATTCAGGATAGAGTCCCTTTGTGCAAAAGTAGATTAATTAGTGAACTTTAGTACATGTAAAATGCAGTTGTGCAGAGTTATGCACAAATACCAGTAAATTCTTTAAGAATGGAAACTGGGTAAGCCTGTAATCTTCACCTGAATTAAGAGATTTTAATTTTAAGATAAAAAAAGTCTAGTACCATAGACATTCATTAAAGCAGTATGAGATAATTTGCATACCCTGATCTTGTCTTAAAGCACAGGTACTTCAGCAGTTAACTACATTAAAGTTTTTTCATACTGGGTGAAATACATTTTTGCCATTTAAGTAAGAAAATAAGTGATTAAAAGATCTTTTAAAGTAGTACTTTCAGTTCATCTTTGTAAAATACTCTAGTGACAGTCAGTGATCCTTTGGTGACAATTATAAATAAATGAATAAATAATATAGTTAGCATTTAAATTTCATCATGTTTTACCTTCAGATTACTTAGCAAGCATAACTTAATCCTGAGCACTCCTGAGAGATGAGTATTATTCCTAGCATAAAAAAGAAGGACCTGTGGCAAGTCAGCTAAGTGACTTGCATCCAAAGCCATAGTGGGAATTAATGCCAAAGTTGTCATTAGCACACAGGAGTTCCTGGTTCACAGCCCTGCACTCGCGCCAGGGCTATTATCAAATATGTGGGCCAGATAATAAGCTGGTGTAAATGTGCATAGTTCCACTGACTTAATTTCAGGGGGAAAAACAACACAACACCACCACAGATTTACATCAACTGAGGGTCTGTTCTTGTGATTTATTTCCATAAGAACTGTAAACTGTAGTTACAGAATAGGAGTATGATTCACTTCATTACAGGAGCGGAAAGGAAGAAAAAGCAGCGAGCTATAATAAATGCTTTGCATTTATACTGCACACTTTATCTAAGAATCTTAAAGTACTTTGATGCTTCCCCCACTCCATTTGAAAAAAAATTAAATACAAAACGTTACTGACCACGTTAACCAGCTTTTATTAAAAAAATTCCTCCCTCACAATTCCCAAGTTTGTAAGTGATGTGCAAGTCCCTTTAATTATATTCAAGAAATCCCCCTCAAAGACTTACAGTAGCCAGGGTGTACAAGTTAGGGAAGGTTTTTGTAGGATATACAGGTCTCATATAGGGAGAATGTGTTCCACAAGATCCTGAAAGTACAACAGAAAATACAAGTGTTAAAAAGTGGGACTATCATACACTGAAGGCAGAAAGATAGGAAGACTTTTGCTTAATTAACAAATATCAAGAAACATGTTTGAATCTATTTAAAAAAACCACGACTCTGCGGCTTAAGCACAGAGTCCAAAATGCTAAAGCACCCGTATTAGACAGACACGCATGGCCTAAAACATGACAACCCTTTCCCTCGTACAAATAGATGTATAAAACTAGGTAGACTGAAAGAAAGAAGCGCTTCCCTTTTAATTAGTCCTTCAGATCATTTTCACTCCAAGTTTGCCCATATTAGCAGTAAAGTAACTCCAGAAAATTCACGCTAGTTTCAGGTGACAAACACACGGTATTAATCAGCCTGAAACTGTAATTCCAGAGTTGTCACAGGGAAATTTTTCACCAGACTTCTCATTCGTGTACAATAGTGCACACAGTTGCTGCTACACGTGTTGAATTAAAGATCAGGTTTGTTTAGCTAACAAAACAAAAAAATTGCACTTGTTCTGGGAAACTTCCCCAAAAAACCAATGCACTTCTGCCATTCTTATATTATTGTTCTGCACTGCTTCAGCCTGACTCTTTCAGGCCTAATCAAATTGCGCACCATTTAAGCCAATGGGACTTTTGCCATTTGACTTCATTGGGAATAAGAACAGGCCTTTAGATTGTTAGACCTTTGGGCCAGAAAGCCAGCTGTGTTTGATGCAGCTCTTCTACTGCCCAGCACCTTGTTGGTTTATGGTGCTATATAAACAATGAAAACAATATGAGAACAAGAGATTGCCCTGTTTGTTTGTTCTAATAAAACAGATTTACTTACTTAGTTTTTCAATGTTGGGCATGACCTTACTCCCTTTCTTCATGTATGATGCACGGAAGCCATCGACAGAGAAGATGATCAAAGGAGGGCGAACAAAACTGAAACAAAGGGTATGTTAACATACCAAGAGTTGAAAGGAGTATTTCAAAAACTATTTGGTATGCTCATTCGGTTAGACTAATGAAAGTTTAAAACACTACAACAGTTAGAACTTTATAAATTTTAGAGTTCATAGATCAGTATAGTTTAGTAATATTTATATTTCAGTAACACCCAGAAGTCCAAAATCAGGCTCACGTTCCTATTGTGCTGGTACTATAAAGGCCCATAACAGACAAGGTCCCTGTCCAGAAGAGCTTACAATCTAAGAAGGTAAGTTATGTACAAAGGGTTGGATAAGAGGAATTCAGTCAGATACATACATTTTACACACATATAATTGCAGTTAGAACAAAACAACACACACACATACCACAAGCACAAATCTTTTCTGTTTTTGTAAAGAGCAAGGGTCACAGGTCATTTAATGTCCACATACAGCATGTGAGAGAGACCAGCTGCTCTAACATGGTAAAGAAGAGGAGTACTCATTTTGTTATTCTTTCGTAGAACAAACAGCTACATTGCTCCTCTTGAGATGCAAACACAGCCAGGTAAGTATCTCGAAGCTCATGCAGAGGCAGGGAGACAACTTCTTCAAACATGGGTGCCCAATATTAGGTATTCACAGTGAACTCATTCTTAGGTACCTAAAGTCTTAAGCTCTCATAGCTCCCACTTATATAAATAGGAGCTGTGGATGCTCAGTATTTCTGTGAAAGAGTCCTCTTATTTATATAGCTACATCTAAATTTAGACCTCGATTCAGCAAGTTACCTAAGCACATGCTTAATTTTAAACATGTGAAAAAAGTCCAGGGATGCCAGAACAGGGGTCCATCCCTCTCACTTTTTACTGGCCAGAAGGAGGAGCGACAGAAGGAGAGGTTAGGGCCTCAGAGAGAAGGGGCAGCATGGGGGCAGGGCCACAATTTGGGCACCGGTGGCCCCCACGCTTTTAGGGACTTTCCGCTGTGCCTGAAACAGTCCCATTGGGCTCAATGAGACTACACATACGCTTAACGCTATTCACATGCTTAAATATCTTGCTGAATAATGGTCTAAATCAGTTAAGTTTCAGAATCTAATCATAAGCGTGGGAACTACAGGTGCGGGGCGGGATGGGCTGCAAGTTTTATGCAGGGCCCCATGCTCAGGGTCCTGGCTGTAGGCCCCTCGGCCCCTCTTCAAGTCCCCTATCCCAGAACCACAGCCTTGCTTCTGGCCTCAGCTCTGGGGGTGGGGGGGAGAGGGGTGAAGTAAAAAGTTTGGGGACACCAGCTTTACAGTTTCCACTGGCTTTCAGCACTGCCACTATAAAAAGTGTTCCAGCGCCACTGAACCTTATTTGTTTTTAAATACTGTATAAGACGGGTACCTTTGGATGTAATGTTTAAAGAAAATTGGCCTGAAGAGTGCTTGTATCAGGTCTGATCCAATGCTTATTGAAGTCAAAGGAAAGACTTCCACTAAATTAACTGGGTATTGGTTCAGGTGCATGCATAAGTGAGTGCAGTGGGCAAGTTTATCAACCTATAGCCAGTGGCTATAATTTAGTCAGCTCTTAACACATGTCTTCTCCACAACTTCAAAATAAAATGCACTTACCCAGCTGGGCATTCAGGAGATTTTATTTCTTCACAGTCATCATCCACCCAGTGAGTTTCTCCTATGTGGAAAGGAATGTCATTTTTTAGAACAATTGTCAAAAAAGAGTTACAAATTGTACCAGACTACCAGAAAAACCCACCCACACAACACACAACAGGTCATACTGTCATTCTTTGTGAGCAACATGTTTTTACACCCATTGCTCACCTAGGCAACAGTATGAATGTGCTGATTACATGCCAGTGTTCAACAAGAACATCTGAAGTACCAATTAGCATCTGTTTAAAGCATGACTTAAAAATCTGAGGCCTGATCTACACTACGCGTTTAAATCGATTTAAAGAGCGTTAAATCAATTTAACACTGTACCCGTCCACACTACAACGCCCTTTATATCGATATAAAGGGCTCTTTAAATCGATTTCTGTACTCCACCCCGATGAGAGGAGTAGCATACTGCCACACCCGTATGAGAGGTTCCAAAAACAGTGAGCTTTGCTCTAAAGATATATTCTTTGATTATTAATACAATTATTTCGGAAATTACGGTTAAGTCGCGCTAGGAACGAGAAAGTCTATCTCAACGTCTCCATGGCCTTTGAATGTCGTGTATCCTTCCTCAGTGCACCGACTGACCACCTGGACAGCAATCTCTTCGAAACTCAGATGCAGTGGCTGAGGTAACAGAAATGCACCGACGAATATTGAGTTACATTTCCTGTTGCCCCAGCTATGTATGCTTTACTGATCAGACCACCGTACTGGTGTAATTGGTTTCTGTGGTTGGCGCTCAGATCTCTCTCAGTCTCAAATACCAAAAAAAGAGGCTCTCCTGGTCCTCGGGAGATTACTAGATCTGATCGCTGTATGGGGAGAACCCCCAAAATCTGTTGTATCAAGCTCCGTTTACAGAACACGAAATGCCAAAGCATTTGAGAAAAAATTCGTCCAGGGATACACATCGCTGCGTGACAAAGTCGTCAGACGGGGAAGCCCAGAAGCCTCCAGTGGGTCGTCTCTATGGCCATTGAGGGGCCTGGTACTGAGGACTTCAAGATTTGTCCCACAGTCGCAACCAGCAGTCTCTTGAAGAGTATTTCATTCTTGGCTTGAGCTCCCAGTGTGTCTGTAGGTTTTCAAAACACAGTGTGTCTGGCGTGGTTTCAGGGAACCAGAACTCCTACAGTTTCATCCCCCCACCACGTGTGAAAGGAAATCCGGGAAAGAAATAATTTCTTGACCTCATTCTTCATAATGTCACACCTCATTGGTTGTAGTCTGAATGCTTGCTGTGCAGACGCGATGTGTGCGTGCAGCAGTGAAGTAGCAAGCTATCCCTTCCGTGCGTCCTACAATCTGTCCCTCTCCCTCTCCCCCTCCCCGGGTGGTAGCACGGCAATAGACTAGTAACCGTCCTCTATGAATATCTTAACATGTTGAACATCGAGGGCCAACATTGATGGTTACTCCCAGTAGATTAGGACAGAACGGCTAATAACCAGGCTCATCATAGCAACTGGAGGCTCAGCCCCCTCCCTCTTGTAAAGAAAAGGAATTTCTGTACTGCCTGGACTGTCATAGCAGGCAGCATGCTGGGCTCCTCTCCCCCACACGTCTTAATGTCTCTGCCTGGATTTATCATCGCACTGGAGCTTGCCGTTCCGCGCCTCATTTTATGTCGGACTAAACACTCAGTGTTTCTATTATTCTCCTTCGCATTCTTTATGTACATTCATGCACAAAATGGGTGTGACACATGCCACTCAGGATATCCCTCTGGACAAGGTTGGGGGAGAGGAGGAAGCCCTAATGGTGGCGGAGTTGTTGCAGTGCGACACCACCCTGTGAATACTGACACGGAGCAGCTGTGCTCTGATACACTGGTCCTCTAATCTACACTTGCCCACTAATATTCCTAGGCAGTCTTGACTGATTTTTAGAAGGACCATAAAGGGAGGGATTGATTTTCTCTGTCAGTCCCAGTGAGGGTCAATCCCAATTTTGCTTTTGCGTTGCGCCCCCAGGCTGATTTCAGCCAGGGGCACTATGATTAGCAGCGGACAGTAGAGGAGGAGAGATAACCGTCATCTCATCGCCAAAGTTTTCTCCGGCAGTAGACGGTACAGAACACCGAGGGTAAACTATCTCTGCTATCATTGCAAGGAAAAGACAAATGTGTGTATTGCTTTGCATAGTTAATAGCGCTTGAAGGGGTATCGCCTCTCTGTCCGCTGGCATCCTAGTACACATACTTACGTTGTGTCCGCGTCCAGAAAAAAAAGATAGAACGCTAACGTGGCTCCTATTTGGTGTTGGCCTGCTTATGGCGTCTGGCCAGGGTCAATATTTCATAGGTGAAAAACGGTTTGTCTCATTAAAGGTTCAATTGTCAGCTGATGTTTTCCCACCAGAGGAAGGTAGATGGAACTGACGACATTTACCCAGAACCACCCACGGAAATAATGATGTGCAACCAGAATTCAATGCGGAGAAGCCATCAAAGGGGGACTGCAGTACCTTAAAATTCCTGGGTGAACTATGGGAGCTACGGAAGAATGCTTACCCACAAGAATGCAACGCAATTCAGTGAGAATCGAGGAACTATGGGATAGCTACGGAAGAGCTACCCACAATGCAACGCTTCAGAAATCGACGTTAGCCTCGGACCATGGACGCACAACGCCAAATTACTGTGCCTAGTGTGGCCGCATGAAATCGAATTTATAATATCAGTTTTATAAAACCGATTTTAGCTAATTTGATATTATCCCATAGTGTAGATGTGGCCTGAGTAAAGGGATTTCCTCTTGATCCTACGTGCAAGTTTTCACATGGTTTGAACATTTGAAAGTTCTAGAGCACAAAAGCAGCAACCAGTATGAAAGTATAATGCTAACAAATTTAGTTTCATAGCCTAGCTGGAACTGATCCCCTTTTGAACACTTCCTGCCCACAGTGTTAGGTTGTGGAGTCAATTATTTTCCACTACATTTTTTGCTACTGTTTCCACTGCACACTCATTGAGACCTGGGACACACTTTGTACTGTTACAGGACAGAAGAAAGTCAGATTATCAGACACTGCTACTTGCTTTATGACATTGGTGGTGTTAAAAGGAATTGTACTTTCTCAATTAAAAAAAGCAGATGCACAGAATACAATTTTGAACAGCAGCAATCCCAATTGGCCCTAATAAGGGAAAGCAAGAGAGACAGAGGAACTCAAAAAGAAGGAGATCTTGGCATAGGCAAGAGATGTGAAGTATTTGTTTGAGTGGAACAAGAATTAAAATCAGAGGGGTAGCTGTGTTAGTCTGGATCTGTAAAAAGCAACGAGTCCTGTGGCACCTTATAGACTAACAGATGTATTGGAGCATAAGCTTTAGTGGGTGAATATCCACTTTGTCAGGCGCATGTGGTGGAAATTTCCTGAGGCAGGTATAAGTATGCAGGCAAGAATCAGTCTGGAGATAATGAAGTTAGTTCAATCAGGGAGGGTGAGGCCCTTTTCTAGCAGTTGAGGTGTGAACACCAAGAGAGGAGAAACTGCTTTTGTAGTTGGCAAGCCTCCCTTGGTGTTCGTCTGACAAAGTAGGTATTCACCCACAAAAGCTTATACTCCAATACATCTGTCAGTCTATAAGGTGCCACAGGACTCTTGCTTTTTACAAGAATTAGAGTGTCACATTTAATAGTAAAAGAAAAGTAAATTTGTAACCAATAATATGGAGATGCTGTTCTTATGGAAAGGTCACTCCTGTAACAGTGCCATGGTAACAGAGCTCTTTTGTTATTGGCTGACTAAATGAAGACTATGTTCTATGTACATTAAAAGAAGGGATGGCTTTAACGACTTGTTCTGTCCTATCTTTCTAAGGAAAGGCACCTCAAAAGGCAGGAACCGGGAACTACACCCAGCATTTAACCACAATTAATCTGCTAGGGTTTCTTCAGAGTTGGAAAGTATGCAATCTGCTAAAACTTGCTGGAGGAGGCATATTTAGTTTTCCTTCCCCACTGCAGAACTGGAGATGAGGAAGTAGTCTCTGCACTCAGTTACGCTGGTATGTATCTGAACTATCCTCCTCACCTTCTGAATGTATGGAGTTGCTTGGCAGAAAGGAAGTGGGGAAGAAAACAAAGATTCCAAAGAAAAACCCTTTTCTGAAAGGGAGTAGTTGTGGAGGCTAAGCATCAACTGAGATTGATCTCTGGGTAAAGCCTATTGAATCATGCAGAAGCATATTGAAGCAAAGCCAGAAGACCCACTCAGATAGAGGAGGTAGACTTACACAAGGCAGGATATGTTCCAACAGGATCAAGATTACTATGGAAATGGAGGAATGGATAGCTTTATGGGGGAGGGATAGCTCAGTGGTTTGACCATTAGCCTGCTAAACCCAGGGTTGTGAGTTCAGTCCTTGAGAGGGCCACCTAGGGATCCAGGGCAAAAATCAGTACTTCATCCTGCTAGTAAAGGCAGGGCTGGACTCAATGACCTTTCAGGATCCCTTCCAGTTCTATGAGATAGGTGTATCTCCACATATTTATATTTAAGCCTTCACAGCCCACTGACCACCCTACTGTGGTAATGATTATTGAAGCTATTTCCATTAAAAACAGAATTACCTGTAATTAAGAGAACACAAAGACCATCTAATCCTGGGTGTACCTACTGAAGGTAGCCATGTGTTCCTATCACCCCTCCCTTGTTCTCACACCATGTCTCTCTTATATTTTGATGTAAGACAAGATGCAAGTGCTTCAGGACAGAGACTCTTATGGTTTGGGTTTTGGTTTGTTTTAAATGGAACACCCCGCAAAGCTAAGCTGTGGTCCTTATTGAGGCTACGAAACAGTACTGTATTTATCATAATACAATTGAGCACATCTAAACTATTTGTTTTTGTTTTACAATACACTGCAAAGGTGTTTCAGAATCCATCTCAGCATGCAGAATCCTTTCCTTCTCCACTCAGCCTGTCAGTATCACTTCCAACTGACAGAAAGCATTCCAGCCATCACCAAATCCGAAACACACTGCTTCCACAGAACTGACAGCATCTGTGAGCCTAGGGCACAAGAAACTAGAACTGCCCCCTCATCCCCAAAAGAACAGAAAATGAAATGTGTATGGTGTGGGGGAGTGGCAGGATGGAGGCTCTTTCACAAAAAAAATACTTGGCATTACCCACAGGGCTGGCCTCTATCAGTTCAAGATAGATAAAAGTGACAGAAATATGTACCTTTGCATACAGCTTGATAATTAGTACAACAGTCTCCTCTGGTCAAGCAGTCTTCAGAGCAATGACAGGCATTCTCTTCATTCCTTGCCTCTCCACAGCGATCTTTGGTACATTCCCAGCCTCGAGCTAAAATATTCACACGGTAAGTGAAAACATTAAAGAAGATATTTTTTAAAAGGGTCCATAGCACTCAGTTGACCATCCCAGTGAAGTTAGCCCAATCATTACCGTTGGCTTTGGAAGTCTGTGATCTGCACAGTGTTTGAAATCGACAGGTTAACTATAAACAAAAGAAGATGTGAGCCATAGACTAGTGTGAAGTTTTGAGTGCTTCCCCATTCACAAGCAGGGAGTTTTCTTACTCTCTGATCTGGTCATTTAAGCCATTTTCCAAACTTAATACCAGCAAAAGCATCACTAAAATATTGTTAAGAACTTCTCTCCCCTTCCCCACTAACCCCCGAACGCAGGATACCATGAGGGATCTGGAGCATAAGGTATGAATATTAGCACGTCTCATATACGCCACCCCCACACCCACCACACACACTACTAGTAGCTTTAGGAATCCACTGTATTCAATGACCATTACGTCTATGGAGGGACGTAAAAGGGAGCAACATGGAATGCAATTGGGGCTTTTACTTATGCCAAGCTCCTCAACACATGAGATACGAAGATAGAAGGAGCCCCTTTATCAAAGCTTATTGCAGGGGTCCGCAACCTTTCAGAAGTGGTGTGCCAAGTCTTCATTTATTCATTTTAGTTTAAGGTTTTGCGTGCAGTAATACATTTTAACGTTTTTAGAAGGTCTCGCTCTACAAGTCTATATATTATATAGCTAAACGATTGTCATATGTAAAGTAAACAAGGTTTTCAAAATGTTTAAGAAGCTTCAATTAAAATTAAAATGCTGATCTTATGCCGCCGACCCACTCGACCCGCTGCCAGCCTGGGGTTCCATTCACCTAGGCCGGCAGCAGGCTGAGCGGGGCCTGTGGCCGGGGCCCCAGCTGGCAAGGGGCTGGCAGCCAGAACCCCAGACTGGCAGTGGCCTGAGTGGGACTGGCATCCGGGACTCAAGACTAGCAGTGGGCTGAATGGCTCAGCTCGCTGCTGCTTAGCCCACTGCTGGTCTGGGGTCCCGGCCCTGCCCACATAGAGTGGGTACCTACCTTCTCCGTGGTTTTAGCCCATTCTCTTCCTCTCTCTCTGCACTGAGCTGAGGGTGGGGGTGCACTGAGCATAGGGCTGGGGGTTGGGCTGTAGGGTCTGGCCAGGAGCTAAAATGAGCGAGGGGGCTCAAGGTTGGGGCAGGAGGTTTGGGTGTGGACGCTTACCTGGACAACTCCCATTTGGTGTGAGGGGTACAGGTGGGAATGGGGGGTGGGGCAGGAGCTACGTTTGGTGCTCAGGGCGGGGATGTTGGAGTGCAAGAGTCAGGGCATGGGATGTGGGGGAGCTGGGTATGTGTGGGGGGTGCCAGAGTCAGGGCTGGGGTTGTGGTGGGTACAGAAGTCAGGGCAGGGGCCTGGGGGATGTGGGGGGTGCGGGACTCAGGGCAGAGAGTGGGGTGGGGGTTCAGGAGACAGGGCAGGGGGCTGGAGTCATGGGGATGCTCCCAGCCCCCTGCCCTGAGTGGCTCACGGCAAGGAGTTGGAGGGGATATGCCCTAATTCCACCCTCCTTCCCCAAGGCCCCATCCCTGCCTCTTCTCCAGAGCAGCAAACAAGCTGCGGTTCCAGCTCTGCTTCTCTCACTCCCTCTCCAGGGGCATCAGCTGTTCGGCCGCAGGGAGAGAGAGGAGATGGGGCAGGAACCCAACAGACTGGGGGAAGAGGAAGGGGAGAAGAGAGCTTGGCTGCTGGTGGAGGCTGCCCTGCAGCAGTAGCCGGCAGGACCAAGCTTCTGCCCCCTGTCCCCGCAGGAGAGAGCGGTGGGCGGGGGCAGAGAAGAGTGGGCTGGGCCGGGCAGGATTTTTAATGGCACGCTGCTGCCTGCTGGGGTCCTGGCTACCAGCCCCGCCCAGTCCGCTGCCGAACCCAGGCTAGCAGCGGGCTGAGTGGGGCTGGCGGCCGGGACCCCAGCAAGCAGAGCATGCCATTAAAAATCGGTTCACGTGCAGTCTTTGGCACGCGTGCCATAGGTTGCTGACCCCTGGCTTATTGGGTGAGAGTCTGTGCTGCACCCCAAAGAGGCACAGCACAAAACTTGCTGTCCAGGGCAAGGTGGCTTATAAGCGACCTTTGCACCCTTCCAATCTCAGGGAGGCCATCCACATAATTAACTGTCCTGACGGCCTGTCCCAGTTGAGCAGCACAGGTGCCGACTCTGTGGGTGCTCCGGGGCTGGCACCAACCAGCACCCCCTTTTTAGCTCCCCCCATCCCACCCCAGCACCTCGTGCCCACTGGCATGCCCCACGGATCAGCACCTCCCCCTTGCTCCCCAGGCCTCCCCTCTACCATGAGCAGCTCAAGGCCAACACCCAGTTCCTGGCTCCCAGAGGTATGTTCAATTTTCCAGACCATATCAACTCACTCTCCCCCGGATACCAAACAGGTGAAGTTATATGGTGACCTGTGGAAGTCTGGGTAGGTCAGAATGTTCAGACCTGGCTCAGAGCTGTATGGAAGTATCATTTTCATATAAATAAAATAAATTGGGCATGGTGGGGCGGGGGGAACTCCACCAGAGGTCCTTTGGGGCCATCTGCCTGTCCCAAGTCAGGGTAAAGGAGGAGGGTTGGGCGTGGGGCTAGCAACTCCACCCCGTAAAAAATCAACCTGCTACAGAAACGCCGACAACAGAGACTTTTACCCTGGAAAAAGAAGGGTCTTCAACTCGAAGATGCATGACGCTGGGTGGTGAAAGCCATGAGGAAGCCACTAAGCTGATTACCCTTCTTGCAACCAGGAGGATTACCATAGGCACATGGAACGTGAGGACCATGTACGAGTCAGGAAAGACGGCGCAGGTTGCAGCAGAGATGAGGAGCAACAACCTGACCCTATTAGGCATTAGCGAAACAAGATGGACGCAAGCTGGACAGAGACGACTGTTGACAGGAGAGCTGTTGCTGTATTCAGGACATGAAGAGAGCGACGCACCCCACACACAGGGAGTAGGCTTCATGTTGTCCAAGCAGGCACAGAGAGCACTGATTGGTTGGGAGGCACATGGTCCCAGGATCATCACAGCATCCTTCAGAACTAAAATGAAGAGGATTAAGATGAATGTTGTCCAGTGCTACGCTCCAACTAATGACAGCGAAGAGGAGGACAAAGATTATTTTTACAACAGACTCCAGAAAATATTAGAGATTCTCCCAGACAAAGACATCATCATCCTTATGGGAGACTTTAATGCCAAAATTGGACCTGACAACACAGGATACGAACAAGTCATGGGGACCCACGCTCTGGGAGAGATGAGTGAGAATGGAGAGAGATTTGTGGATCTGTGTGCACTTAACAACCTGGTCATAGGAGGTAGCATCTTTCCTCACAAGCGGATCCACAAGAGTACCTGGGTATCACCAGCAGGCACGACAGAAAATCAGATCGACCATGTCTGCATTAGCAAGAAGTTCAGAAGATCCTTGCAGGACGTTAGAGTTAGAAGAGGAGCAGACGCGGCGTCCGACCATCACTTAGTGGTGGCTAGATTGAAGCTGAAGCTGAAGCAGAGCTGGATAGATACGTCAGACAGAAGAGTGAAGTACAACGTCAGCCTTCTGAAGGACCGTAAGACCAAGGAAGATTTTGGACTGATGCTGAAGAATAAGTTTTCAGTATTACAGGATCGGTCTGAGGAAGAGGAAGACAGTGTACTAAACAGATGGCAGAAAGTGAGAGAGACACTTAGGTTAGTATGCCAGGAAGTGCTTGGAATTAAGAAACACCAGCAGAAAGAGTGGATCACAGCAGAGACCTTGACCAAGATAGAAGACAGAAAGAAGAAGAAGGCAGCAGTCAACAACAGCAGGACTAGAGCTGCAAAGGCCAAAGCTCAAAAAGAGTATGCTGAAGCCCACAGAGCAGTGAAGAGGAATATTAGGAAGGACAAGAGAGAGTATGTGGATGAACTGGCAGCAGAAGCGGAGCAGGCAGCATACAGCGGTAACATGAAACAGCTGTATGATACTACCAAGCGACTGTCTGGAAAGTTCAGCAAGCCAGAACGTCCCGTTAAAGACAAGCAGGGAAAGTCTATAACAGGAATAGAACAACAGATGAACAGATGGGCGGAGCACTTTGAGGAACTCCTGAACAGACCAGCACCACCAAATCCACCAGACATTAACCCAGCCAACGAGGACCTCCCAATTAATTGCGATAAACCAACCAGAGATGAGATCAGAAAAGCCATCACCATGATGAAGAACAGGAAGGCGGCTGGACCTGATGACATCCCAGCAGAGGCCCTGAAAGCAGACCTGGATGCTTCAGTGGAAATGCTGTACCCCCTCTTTGAGAAGATATGGGAAGAAGAAGTGATTCCGGCAGACTGGAAAGAGGGATATCTCATCAAAATCCCCAAGAAAGGAGACCTTAGCAACTGTGCCAATTATAGAGGAATCACACTCCTGTCGGTGCCAGGGAAGGTCTTCAACCGAGTTCTCTTAGAGAGAATGAAGGATGCCGTCGATCCACAGCTACGAGATGAACAGGCAGGTTTCCGGCTGAACAGATCATGCACGGACCAGATAGCAACGCTTCGCATCATAGTCGAGCAGTCTGTGGAGTGGAACTCCTCGTTGTACATCAACTTTGTTGACTATGAGAAAGCGTTCGATAGCGTGGATCGAGAGACCCTCTGGAAGCTCCTTCGGCACTACGGCATTCCAGCAAAGGTGGTCAACCTGATCAAGAACTCATATGATGGTATACACTGTAGAGTGATCCATGGAGGGCAGCTCACTAACAGCTTCCAGGTGCGAACTGGAGTCAGACAAGGATGCTTGTTGTCACCACTTCTCTTTCTCCTCGTCATCGATTGGATTATGAAGACATCCACTTACGAGCGTAGGAATGGAATCCAGTGGACGTTGTGGACCCAGCTTGATGACCTGGACTTTGCTGACGATCTTGCACTCCTTTCGCACAGTAAAGAGCAGATGCAAGAGAAGACCAACACTGTGGCAGCCACGTCATCACAGGTTGGCCTCAACATTCACAAGGACAAGACCAAGATCCTTAGGATTAATTCCATCAGCAACGACCCAGTCACACTGAATGGAAGCCCCTTGGAAGAAGTGCAGTCCTTCACCTACCTAGGTAGCATCATCGACCAGCAGGGTGGCACAGACGCAGACATCAAAGTAAGGATTGGTAAGGCAAGAGCAGCCTTCTTACAGCTCAAGAACATCTGGAGCTCCAGAGAGCTGTCTTTGGCAATAAAAATTCGACTGTTCAACTCCAATGTGAAATCAGTCCTACTGTATGGAGCTTAAACCTGGAGGACAACCAAAACAACCACCAGGAAGATCCAGACCTTCATTAATAGCTGCCTCAGAAGGATTCTCCAGATCCGCTGGCCAGACACCATCAGTAACATCCACCTCTTGGAGAGGACCCGTCAACTCCCAGCAGAGGAAGAAATCAGAAGGAGAAGGTGGGGTTGGATAGGACATACACTACGCAAGCAGCCAACTAACATCACCAGACAGGCACTGCGGTGGAACCCCCAAGGCAAGCGGAAAAGAGGCCGTCCAAGAAACACCTGGCGACGCGACCTTCAGGCTGATAGCAAAAAAATGGGCTATACCTGGAACCAGCTAGAGCGAATGGCCCAGGATAGAAGACTCTGGAGATCTGTGGTTGGCGGCCCATACCCCGATTGGGGTGACGGGCATGAGTGAGTGAGTGAGTGGGCGGGGGGGGGAAGAGCGGGGCAATAATTTGTGCTGAAAATTGGGGATATTCCCGATTCCATTTGAAACACAAGTCATCTCTTTTGGCTGCTCAGATAAATGAGATTCTTCACCAAAGACTAAAGTAACAAGAAAGATTTCAAAGGCAGGAAGACTGGGCACCTACGTCAACCTAATCTCTGTACCAATCCAGCTACACGTTTTTTTGGTACAGTGAGTAACTGAAATACATACACAATATTTTAGGTAACAAAACAGTAGCTTTATGCTCTGCCATGAGGAAGTGTAATTTCCGAAAGGTGTTAGTAGAGAGACAGCCTCTCGAAAAATGTCCACACCCATGTATCAAGTTAACAACAAAAAACAATAGTGCTATGGTTTCTACCCCCTAGTGTCCAATTAAATGAACCTGAAAGGTTTCATCAGTGGACTGTGTATGCCCTGACATCTGGAAATAGGTGTCTGAAGTAATAGCAACCAGCACACTCCTTCACTGGCAATTCACTGCCTGGAGAGGACCTGCACAACATCTATGCACCAGTTAAATCCCACTGATGCTGTCAGGGCTTAACCAGCGCATTAACCTGTGTGGACTCCTCTGCACAGGCATGAAACCCACAGTATAAGAATGAACATTAATTCCCTAAGTATTCACCATTATTAGGGAGAAAGACAACATCTCATGGTTACCACAGTTACTTCCTGTTCTAACTAGAGGAGAAAACTTTAGTATCTCCGTGTACATAACTGTTCATGTTTTTACGTGGGGCACTGCAGTAATATGATTTACTTTGTAGGTGGGATCTAATGTAAATAGAGGTGCAGGATGCTTCCTGGAAACCAAGGCCGAGGCAAAGAAAACCCACTAACTGGGGAAGATACACGGACCAGTGCACAAATTAATGTAAGTAAGCAAGGACCACGCGTTGAGAAAGGCTGAATGTGTTCAAAGACGGGATGAGTAAGGCACACCCTGACCATTGTTATTAGTCCATAGCCAGCTATAAGCAGAGTGTATAGATACAGGGGAGTACAGCTCTCATACCTATCTTTAAACATAGTTCATCGAAGTCGAAGCAGCAACTGTTGTAGCTCTTGCACAGGTTGTCACAACGGCAGCCCGGGGGCTCAGCCTCTTGAAGCTCAAAGCATCTGCTTTTACAGGACCCAGAAGTACTGATCCAGGAGGAATCTGACAGGACTGTGTGGAATAACAAACAGGACAACACTTGTCAGGCCATCAATGGCTGGTGAGTGATTGCTTAAACTAGTGCTACTCTGAGTAATGAAACTTCAGCAGGCCCTGTTACAGCAGAGGGAGGTGAAGGGAAAGGAAAAGGAGAAGCACCTTGGGTGTTGACAGAAGCAAAAGTCTAATTAACTCAAAAAAAGGTCCTGGGGGCAGGGGGTGATAAGCACCATGCTGTGATAATGTCCTGCAAAGAACTGCACCTGGCTTTAAGTCCATAATTATCAAGCAATCATTAGCAGAAATAAAATCTCAGAGGCCCAGTTATGGGAGCTTCAAATACTTCCCAAAAACAGGCTTCTGCAGTTAAAAACTGCATGACATTTTCATGCTCAATTGGGCAGTTAGCATGGAAAGGAACCGCAATTAGTCTACATGACAGTCAGCAGGATTCTTTTTACTGTACTATAAAGTGCCACATCAACACCACAGTGAAAGGAAACTGTATGATACTCTACTCAACAAATTGAGCTAGTGGCCAATAAAGTGAGGAAATGCTTTTTTAGTGGGCTTCTGTAGGGCATTAAAGTATAAAAACAAAAGTTTCAGCAATAACACTGACTCAGAAACTGTAAACCATTCATAAAGCAAGAAACCGAGTCCATTAACAAAGCAAGCATTAGACAGCAATGATCCATTGGGGGTGAGGGACCCCCAAGCGGGACAAAACCTATACTCTTCTGGCTAGGAGTATCCCCTATGACACCAAAATATATTATGGGGAGGTTGTTTGTGACTCCATGGTTAAGGGGGCTTTATGACATGGGCTAAAAAATAGAGCATATATGCAAGTTTTTCTTCCTAAGTAGGTGTTTTCAGTATGAAGTTTCATAGTACCTTTGGAATCTTTTGATTTTTTTTATTCAATTTTTAAATAGGAAGTATTTGAAACCAGTTAGGGGCCGAAGTTTGTCAGCAGCAGTCAGACTATTTCTTGTTGAAATATCTACATAAAATTAGTAGGGCATAAATCTTAAGTAGATCTGATTTAACAGGTACTTTTGGAAAATACTGTGGATTACGGGCCATTTTCTGCTACTGTTCTACATAGCTGAAAGTTTATCAGTCAGCAGAATGGGGGAGAATAATCTTCCCTAAACAAAATCATCATCCTAACACTTAGTTGTGGGAGCATACGGTAGGCATAGGTGCTGGAACTTAGGGGTGCTCCTGCACCCATAGCTTGAAGTGATTTCCATTATGTATGAAGTTTACAGTTTGGTTCAATGCATCGCAGCACACACACCCATACAAATTGTTCCAGTGCCCCTGAAAGTAGGAAGGCTGGAAGGTACTCTTATAGGTTTCGAATGAGTCATTTGGTAAAGGCAAAGTGGGAAGACTGGAGAAGCTAGGTGACAGTTAAGGTTGTGTGGTATGCTAGTGTAAGGTATGTGCACATATGTGGGGCAGACAGTAACATTAGATGGTGTAAGTCAAGTAGGGTGTGTGTGTCAGAGAGAGAGAGAAAAATATACTCTTTGTAAGAGCATGGGAGTATCCCTTCAGTTAGGAACTCCCTCAGCATTCCCTTGATGAAGCCATTTTAAAATTTTCAATATTTTGGCCATTTAAAATGCCATAGGGTTAAAACTTTGTATGCATGTTGCCAGCACAGATACATGAGTTTTTCCTTCAGTTACTGAAATCAGTCCTCTTGTTTGTGTCGGCAGTGGCCACAACTGAGCAAAATTCTATGCTTTACATTTGTTTCTTCTTCCTGTAATCCCTAGTACAAAACCAGATGAATTCTGAAAGATGTAGTTTTACCAGGAGTTTACTAACAGAGGGACTAATTGCTTCTGATGTCCGGAAAAAATGTATGTTTTGAATCAGCCCTTATTTTTCAGCTTTAAACAACATGCGGGCTTCTGTATTGTTCCCATCAAAACCACAAATGATAATAAAGCCTATTACTCCTCAATAGGCATTGATATGTAGAGCATATGTGATTCCCAGTTAATCCTGGTGTCCTTTTTAAAATCATTTGAGCTCGATCTGCAGAAGTGCCAAGCACCAGCTTCTCTCACTGACGTCAACAGAGGCTGTGGCTGCCCTGGGCTTATGAAAAACAATCAGATCCATCTGTTTGAAACCAGAGTATGTATCTCAGCTCAAGTTTCCTACACAGACAGGACACTGGAACCTCTTTGAAGCTATAAGAAGTTTTGGTTGTTTTTTTTTAAAAAAGTGTCATTACTGCACTAATCCTTTAATCCAGTATGACAACTAGACTTTAGAAGTGACATCTACTTCCAAACTCAAATTTATGTCCTCTGCACAGAATTGCCTCTCTCTCAATTTCTTATATATTAAAACACTCCAAATTTATGGGAGGACTTTTGAGATTGCTCTAAAATTTAACACATGAAGATTCATTTAAATGAATATTAAGGGCCTAATTTTCTGAAACATCCAGCACTCATTTAGGTACTTGGAATGGACAGATTTTCAGAAATGGTCTGCTGCTATCAGTCCCATTATTCTCCACACCAGCTGCTGAGCACTTCTGAAAAGGAGTGCTGGACACTTTTAAAGTCTCTTGCTTCTTTATCTTACATGCCGTATCTTTGTTTTTAAGATCCAAGCCCCAGATATGGCAAGTTTGTGTGTGAGAATCAATGATGTTATTTCAGAATGCTTCATAATATTACCATTACCCTACTCATTTCAGTGGAATTTAGTTACTTTCAATGGGGTCTTTGCATAGTGGGGGGACTACTCCATAACACTGTTGAAAACCACATGCCAATGTCTATTTACAAAGGAAAATTTGGTGAGTCTTACTGCATGTTATATAAGCAACTGTCTGTCAGCAGTGTTTGAAGTAGTATCTCAATGACTTAGTGTTAGTTGTGGGGAAGAATAGTTTCCATTATCTTCTAGGTAGGAAATCATTCAGCTATAGATCTTTTGTTATTTTCCATGCATCTGACAAATATACTATATGTCTTTGCTACTCATGTTACAAACCGTAGATCACAACTTAACAGCAGCTTGATATAACATCTGAGTTAACACATTGGTTATAGCCATGGGTTGAGTTACTGTAAGACCCTTCATATCATATCACCAAGAGGACTCATTTTAACACTCATAGCCACTGGATATCAAGACTGTTCAATGGTTTGCTTCAGCTGACCTTGCTTTTGAGGCTGAACCACAAACTTGCAGGTCATACATACAGCTGTGGCCAGGGTACTGATGTGTGCAAACAATTCTGCACACATCAGTACCCTAAGTATTTTCAGCTTTATAGGAGCTGCACTGCTGCTAACTAAGTAGCAGGTTTGAGTTGTCAGATGCTCCTGCACTGAATATGAAGTTAGAACTTTTCTGAAAATTCCTAAATTGTCAGGAGCTTCTAAAGCCATCAAGGCTGGATCCTGCTGGAGAAAGAGAGGACCGTGGCTGCCTGTGAACTTCAGGAGTTTTTGCCATTTAACACTAGAGCTGCTAATATCTTTTTTTGGAACTTCAGTCTTTGCAAATTAAGCTCAAACTATTGTTGTTCTTTAAGGAGAGCTTTGGGTGAAGTGGTATACCACTGATTAAGGGACTAAATCCTATGGAGGTATGTTGCCTTTTGTTCGTTATGTAAATGATGATAACACAGACCCTGGAAATGCTATATCCACCTAGAAGAGTGCCATATCAAATTGGCTGGTTTCACTACATTGCATTATGTAGTCAAAATGCAATCCATTTGCAACAGACCGACTGCTTCCAGTAGGACTTCCATCTGATGGCAACTACTCAGGCATGTTTGCATTATCCTTAGTAGAGAAACTGCATGGTAAGAATTAGGCAATGGCTACATATACGTAGTAAGAAAAACAGTTTTGAAGAGTTTTGGAGCAGCAGCATCACTGCATATTACTTATACTATATTTTGCAAAGTACCTTTGAAATGGACAAGATTTTAATGTGAGACCATTTAAAGTGTATCATAATTGTTCTGGTACAAGAACAATTCCATGATTAGTTGGATGCTTAAAAATACACATTTGATCAGTATCCAGGCTCCCACATTCACAGATCTAAGAAACAGATTTTAGCTCCCATCCTGCCAGTAAGACCAGCCTGTTGTGCTGAAGTAACATGGTTCGAGAGAAGACTACACATTCTGAAGCTACTTAACAACAGGTCTAGAAGACCTATACTCTACCTAAACTTACAGTAATAGGTCAAGTTAAGAAAAGGCAGAATCAGTTATTAATTTCTCCTGTTTTGGGGGGACTTAGGTCCTTGGATGTTATTTTAATTCAGCTATTTGTTGTGTACAAATATTGACAGCTTATGAAATATAAAAAAGTTCAGTTTAACATCATTTAGATGAATGTAATAGAGTCATGATAGTCTGGATTCATAAAGCAGCACTAAAATGACAAGGTTTGGAATTTGAAAGTGCTATAGTACACACCAGTTCAGACAAGACACCACTCATGTACAACAATGAATGGAGAAAACATTTTTTTAATCTTAATTTTTCCAACAGCTATGTCAATCCTATAAGATTATGATGCAGACATCAAAATACATGTAAATACATATGCCAAAACTCAGTGAAGTTGAACGAGAACCTGCAGCAATCTTTTAGCTTGGCATTTCATTGCACTGTGTTTCTAAGTAGACTATTTCCATATGCAGTTTCCATTACAATTAGTGGGAGTCATATGTCATTGATAATTTCAAAGACATAAGTAGACTCCTTTGATCAGAGCATTTAAAATTTGTTACCAGTTAAAACAAGTTTACTCTTGTCAAATAATATCCTAGAGAGATGCATTCTTTCATTTTGAGGGGAACGGTTCCCTCTTCACCTGAGCAGGGACTTGAACCCTGGACCCTCAGATTAAAAATCTGATGCTCTACTCTTGTGCAGGGAAGTTTCCCATCATAGAGGGCAACTGAGTTCTTCCATTTATTACATTTGTACACAGAGTCTATTATCTCAAATTTTACATCCCGTTTCCATTATAAATTAACTTTGATCTACTGGAAGTAACTTGGTTGACATAAAAAACAAGAGAGGATACCCTCATTTGCTGTCTCTTATTGCTATATTCCAGACAATTGACTATCCTTGTACTGATCAAACCAAAACAAGTGACAGTCTGTATGTGGAAATCATGAAACACAGGGTCTTACCTTTACTGCTACAAACATATCAGGCATGCTACCTTAATATCTGAGGAGAGACATGCTAAGAGGAAAGTAATAGGAGCCATTTATGTTTCTGCAGCAAAAGTAGGAGGTGCTCTTCTTTATGCAGGAAAAAAATCCAGAAGCAACATCCTTTTTAGTTACCTAAATGTCCTTACTAAGTCAGCCACACTGATAAATGTGTTGAGTAGACACCAGTTCTGGGGAAGGAAGGTGAGGGGGAACCTAGCAAACTCCTTACTGGGAACACAACTTACTCAAGTCACTGTAAACAAGCAATTTCTTTATGAAAGTTCTCACCCTATCATTATAATTGGGTATTGTAAATGAAACTCTTTCATTTAAGCTATATTAACCAAGTCAAAGTCAATTACCACAAGCTTCCTTTTTTATGCCAAAGGAAAGAACAGAAACATAAGTCAAGACTACTCCTCCCCCCCCTTCAAAAAAAGAAAAAAAATTCCTTTTCCATTTTATACGTTTTTCCACTTGGAGCGTGCCTCAGGAGACAAAAATCCTATGTTTCCCAACAAAATATAAACAAAGGTCTCTATTGTGGCATGTCCTCTCTCTTTTCCACCCAGAAGAGATGGATGTGAAACTGAAGAAAAAAAAATACATGACTGACAGCACATCTGCTTCATGCAGTTCCCAACATTAACACCTGCTGATCTCACCCCTTCCCTCTTCCAGTTAGTTGTCTGGTGTCTACTGTTCACAAATCAGCATGACTAGCAGATACAGAAATTTAAGAAGCTATTCTCAGTGACTCTAGACTTGAAATGACCCTGACCAAATAAGTACTGCACAAATTTCTTCTCTAGCTTGTTGAATGAAAATTGTGCACTTGGGAATTACCTGATGAAGTTACATTTATTTTAATGTACTAACTGAACCTATTCAGTAGGCTCTATGAACAAAAAGTCAGGCACAGTGTACAACAATCAATTGCAATATCAGACTAAGTTAACTCTAAAATAAGCCTAATTCTCCATAGTCACATGCACACAGAGCAAAAGTTTAAGTAAACAGGTAACCTATAGGTGAGTCCCAAAGGTCAACAGACTCAGGGCTTGTTAACATACCGGTACTCTTCACTATAACCCAGAACTAAAAGGAACAGAGTAGGAGTGGTTTCTAACCATGGTATATAACATAAGGTTAGCGAGATGTACAGTTTATGTCATTTACTGTACCTGAGATTGTGCCCTCATCCCAGTCTTCAGATCTTCTGAATCGATTTGCTGTAAATCCTACACAGATGTTAACCCCAAAGGCAAAAGCAAATAAGGATATTACCTGCAAAAGTAAGAGAGCAAAATGATCAAACTAAGCAAAACTAGAATCCAAATTTAAGAGTATTATGACTGAAAAAAGGAGGGACCAGATATATTATTTGAGTTGCTAGTCACTACAGTTCCTATTACTGGAACAGTAAATGAAAGCCACAATTTTAGAGTAATCAAAACCAGAAGGGGACTTATGAATAAAACATCTGATTTAAAAGCTCAAATGTTTCTTTTTATAGGAAGTTTTTCAGGAGACACTGGTTAGTCCTCCTTTCTACACAAACATGCTCTTTTCCTTTCCTTCCCTACCTGATGTAACTGGAAACAGCTTTGCTTAGCCATACTAGAGAATTCTTGAAAAGCCTTCACAGTATGCTCTCTTTTTCTTTATATTGAGTGCATTGCTGTTTGCTCCGTGAGTTCAGTCTATTAGCTACAACTAATCCCACCTGGTGAGGTTGACAGGCTCATTTGATTTGTCCAGGGGTGATTTCATCATGTTTCACTCACAAATCGCAGCTCTGAGTGCAAGAAGCTGCAGGCATCATCCTCTTCCCCCCACCCCCACAAAATGCGTACACACACTTTTATGTGGTTTCCTCTGCCCAGGCTGGGGTTTCTCATGTTACTGTGGCCAATATCAGTTCATGTTCATTTTAGTCTCCTCACAAAAGTAACACAGTTAAAAAAGAAACCCATGTGTTTTCATCTTCCTAGAACGGAAAAAATCCTTGGGCTAGGGAATGAAAATTACTGTTGCCATCTTCAAACATGAGAAAACTTGCAAGCGAGGATTTCAGTGCAGTTAACTTTTAGAGAATAAAGAAAACCGCACACACAATAACTCCGCTGATTTTGTGAAAGAGCCGCAAGGTTTTTTTTACAGGTTTGATAAACTCAGTCACTGGTTTCACCTTTGGGAACTACGTCTAAAGTTTCCAAACGGTTCTCATTGCAGAATCCCCAGCAGTGTCGTGAATTCTGATAAAGTTACTTTTCCAAGCATTGGGATCCCTTGCATTGCTACACAATGTACTTATGTAACTGCTCGCAACTGCATCCACGCATGTTGAAAACCCAACATAGCTAATAGAACGTGAAATTTCAGCCTTCCCCTTCCTTATTTGCCTTTTAATAATATACGTATCACAACATTTAGAGTTCAGCAGCTCTGATAAGCAGCTCTCTCTGCAGAGCAGACGATAACGGAGCATGGAATTATGGTTCACGCTGGTGGTTTAAATGTTATTTACTAAGGCAAATTATTTACCAAGTTAGTTCACCACATTTTTTATCTCCTGAAAGCGTCTTTTTACTAACAACTACACTTAAAGGGACAGAGTCACAATTTGTCAGTCTAACCGCGGACTCTCCTAGCTTCCTGGAAAGTCATCACATATTAGAGGGTTTGCACGAAGGAGTCCAGGAAGACTCTTTTTTTTAAATAAACCAGTTTAAACACATACCATAGCGCTTCCATTAGAAGCCGCGCTCAAGCAATAACCAGTCTCACTTCGTAGCCTCACCTTCCTAGGCAGGGCTAAAACCCACCCTTGTTTACTAGCCACACCTTATCGCACAGCCCTTAACAGAAGCCGCCCTCGATTCTCTTTCAGGCGGGTGTGAACAGAAAGTGGTCTCCTGGCGCTGCTGTATGTTCGCCACGCAAACCACAGGGGGCGTAATCACGGGGAGCGGAAGCCAAGGCGGCTTCTGTTCTCAATGAAATGATGCAGACGATTGAAGAAAAGAGACATGCTCGATTTACTCTGCAGCCCGTGCTAAACCAACCGGAGCATGCGTGCTACGGTAGGGGACCTTGCTTGCAACAGGGTCCTTGAGTAGATAGGTCAAGAGTCGAGCCCGTATTTTACCCTGCCCCAGTTTGGCTGGTTTGAAAATGACCTAGATGGTCGGATTACAGACTGCACCGCATGCTGAAGTCCACTTCTCCATCCAGGCTTGCGCGGATCCCTGCAGCGAGGTGCTGCTTGGCAACATTTTAACAGGGTTCCCACAACAAAGTTTGCCCCTAGCCCGTGAGCGCGAAAGTTGTGTCATGATGTGCCTGCGCTCACACAGAGCAGGGGGGAAGGACAGAGGAACCGATTCATTTTTCTCCCTCCCCACGGAAACAAAAAGGCTTTCTCATAACCAACCGGGGAGGCATAACCTCTTGGCAAAGCAACTTGTATGAAGCTGCGCTTCGCTAGAAATGTTTCTGTTTTGTTCCTGAAAATATATACTACGTGACTGATAGAACAAGACACGATGTTCAGCTAGTGTAACTGGAAATGAGAGTGAATGGAACTTGCAAGGTGTCCTTTAAAGAAACCATTCTACCATTTGATGCAATCAGCTGCAAATATGTGCTCTTTGGAGGTGCTTTCTGAGCACCCGAAATAAAAGGCATCTGTGGCTGATGTGATTTAGTAATTAACCGAGAGACAATGAGCTAAATTGGGACATTAGAAATCACGCCAATTTAGTAGCACTATTTTAACAGGGAGCTCCTAACCTAAGAGCATCTGATTATCTGTTGTATTCCTTCACTTTCTTTGTTGATAGCGACACAAAGTTCCAGACATTGCTGCATAAACAACTGCAACAGCTGAAGGCAGTACTCATGTATGAGGGTTTACAGATTTTAAAGTTGCTAACTTGCTGCACCTAATTTCAGAATCTAAACCCATAACTGAAGGAAGAAAAGCAGCTAGTCCTTTAATCTATTCACCACACAGCACACATTTTCAGAGGTGCTATCCTTGTAGACCTATAGAATTTAACATCTTTAGCTCCTGTTGCAGTTTGACCTTGACACAAATTTGACTAAGTGGACCATACAAAAACACTTGGCATTTCTAAACCCTGTTGTACAATGTAATCCATGAACATATTTTGCTGTGTAACAATAGCAATATATCATAAGAATTATAAGAGAAAACCGAAGTCATCACAGAGCAAATTTATAACAGACAGTGTGTGTCAAAATTAATGAAGTCCTTGGTCCAGTGGCCGGGACATGGGACTGGGATTCAGGATTTCTGAGTTCTATTACAATCTCTGCCACTGACTCAGCCGGTAAGTCATTTACAATCACATTTTCAGAACTAGTTTCTGATTGTAAGGGCCCACGCTGAGATACCTTTGGCCTGATTTTCCAAGATGCTGAACACCTGCAGCTACCCTTGACTTCTGCTGAGGTTGTAGATGTTTCAGTACTTCTGAAAATCAGCTCCGATATATCTGAAAACTGGAGGCCCAGAAAACTGAAGTATTAAAAATCAGTGACCACATTTTTAAATATTGGATTTGGGGCAGAGGGGGGAAATTTGAAACTTTGTGTCTTATGGATAGATCCTAAACTGATGTAAATTGGCATGGCTCCACTGAAGTCAATGGAGCTGCGCTGCTATACACTAGATGAGGATCTGGGCTTATGTTTCCTGTTTTGTAATGTGAGTATAATGCTATTTACCATCCTTCATCATGTCCTTTAAGATCTATGGGTGATAAGCACTGTATACTCCTGGGGAATTGCAGAATTTTGCAGAAATTAATGTTGTGCGTGCAGGATTTCCTTTCCCCCCACAGAAATGGGCTGCAGTGCTTCTGGCCACCACTAGGCGCCTCTGGACTTGGCAAAGCCCAGCTCATACATAGAAGACATTGCCAGGGGAAGGAGGAGGGAGCGACAGGATGCCTGGCAGCTGTAGTCCCCAGCATGCCCTGAGGAAACTCCATGCAAGCCTGGGACCAAGTATTAGGCTGTTTTCCCCTCTGGATCCCTAGGCTCTGTGGGAGAAGTGGGGCAGGTGTCTGGACTGGAGGGGGCCATGGCTGGGATAGGGTGCAGGTATCTGGGCAAGGAGGGTCCCTGTGGCTGGGCTCTGGAGGCAAAGGGGTCCGGGTATCTGAGCTGGGGGAGGAATGGCTGGTACTGGTGGGGAGGGGCTTGGGGTATATTGGCTGGGGGGCATTGTGGCTGGGCTCTATGGGGGAGGGGTTGTGGGTTTCTGGTCCCCCAGCTGGTCTCTGGCAAGGAGGGAAGGGGGCAGAGAAACAGGAACTGGGTTGTCATATGGGTTTCTTTAACTCTCTGCTCCTGGGGGAATTTTTGTGATGTCTGTATGTTGCCGATATACTTGCTGACAGGTATTTTGAAATAAATTACCAAAATAATTGAAACTGGTGTGATTAGGTAGTGTTATTTTGACAAATAAAAGTTGCAGAGTTTTAAAATACTATGTGCAGAATTTTTAATATTTTGTCACAGAATTCCCCTAGGAGTAAGTCTAAACGTGCTAATTTATCATTTTCTGTGATATTGGCCACATGTTTTCTAGTAGTTCTGATCTGATCACACATTCACACTGATAATCTGACAGTTGCTTTTTCTATAATGAAGATTCTGCCTCAAAGCATCCTAGTGATACAAGAGGAATTCATTAACATGAACAAAACTAATCCTTATTTAAGCAGGGGTCTTCAGCAATTAATTGTCATTTTACTAGGAACAGAAGAATGACTCCACCAATCAAAAAATACACATTTTTTAAAGAAAGAAAAAAAGCATAAGTAATGTATGAATAAGTTATTGTGTATGACCAGCATTATCTAATGGAAAGAAAAATATAGTGCAAAGGTACAAAGAAAGTCTTAAAAATTAAAATGAAATAAACTTTAAATTAGTTGCATAAGAATCCACAGGAATTAATACTGCATTTATAAGCTACTCTTATTGTATATTTGAGGTTGAAGTATAAGGTCAGATGTAACTGAATAAGCAAAAAGAAACATGCAGAAGATAAATTTCAAGAATTTAGGACACTTCAGCATGTGAGTAACTGTACTCATATGTCTAGTCCCACTGCGTTCTACTAATATGAGTAAAGTTACTCACATGCTTCAGTGTTTGCAGGATTGTGCCCTTAGCTTTTTCTGCTGTTTAACATACAGCCATGTTACTGCTTACTGTATTATTCCCAGAATGCAAAGCATTAAATTAGCCCTGTGACACTGCACCTCATATTCTTCATAATGATATTATTATGATGTGATTATGGCATAATCATGATGCATTGTGTACAAGACAGGTCATGTGAGGTGTCATGGGAAAAGTTATGATTTGCTGAATATGATTATCCTATTTTTATGCATGTATCACTTTTGTATCTGAAGTTATGAATATTGACTATGTATCTGTATTTCACATATAGTCCAACTCAGGTGACACCCAGTAGGCAAGACCCTTCCAGTCTAAATAGCTGGTTGTGAAGGGCCCATTCAGGGTAATGAGCCATTAGGGAAAACAATAGGCCTTAGGAGAATCTTATCCCCCACCCAGTGAGCCCTCCTGTGGACGCCTCAGCCAGCTTGTAAGTAATGGCTGCTATGACTCTGCAAGGGCATGTGACCAGCCCACATGACTCTGGACTCCATTTTGGGGGTCTGTATTTTTCCACAAACTGGGCTGGGAACTGTTTTTGGAACAAAGGATTTCCACCATATGCTATAGCTATATAAGGCAGGGAGTGACATCATCTGTTGTTCTTCACTCCCCACACAAGAGAACACCTGGAAACATAAGGAACAAAGACTGAACTGAGAGAAGTGCTGGACCCAGGCTAAAAGGATTTTTAGCCTGTGTATGGAAACCAGAGGATTCCAAGCTGCAAAGCAAGTGAAGGTTGTGCCTTGAGAATCTGCAAGCCTGCTTGTATCATCAGTCAGGGTGAGAGATTACTAGTATGGTAAACTTAGTTTGTGTTTTGTTTATTTACTAAGTAATCTGCTTTGATCTGTTTGCTATCACTTATAATCATTTAAAATCTGTTTTGAAGTTAATAAACTTGTTTGTATTTTAACCTGAACCAGTGTGCCTTTAAGTGAAGTGTCTGGGGAGAGATCTCAGCTTGGTTACCACAAGTGTGCATATTCCTCTCCACATTGAGGGAAGGACGGATATATTCATGAGCTTACACTATACGGATCCCTGGGTAGTGCAAGATGATATAATTTTTGGTTTATACTCCAGAGGGGAGTGCGTGCCTGGGGAGTGGGGAAACTGCCTGGGGTCTGCTCCTTACACTCTGCCCAGTTGGGTGAGTGGTGCCACCTGCTATCATGTTAGGTGAGGCTGGCTGTGTCCCCAACTCAGTTGTGTACAGCAGACTGCATCCCAGGGTGACAACTCATCACAAGCCCCTAGGTCGGTCTTTAAATGAAACATTAAGATTGTAATAATCCAGCAGAATGACTAGGATTTCTTTTCTACCATTCAACAGTATTACCATAAGAGATGCAATATATAAGAACTTGTATAAGACATTATTAATAAATACCATATCTTAACAACAGGAGAAAATCCTATGAAACTAGGAATGTTTGTTCTGAATCACAGAGTAACAGTAACAGTATCCCCTCACACCAGTCCTAGAGGGTGGACAGGAAGCAGCACTCACTAGGAACTGTGATCATCCAAAATGCTAGATGCATACACAAGAAACCAAATTCAAACAGCCAATATTTAAAAACTGTATAAACTCAGTCCCAAAGTAAGATCAGTTCTCCATTTCCTTCCCCCTCAAACAAAATCCTTGAGTGATCATTCGGTGAGCCTACCAATGTACTTTGAAGGTCACCAGTTCCAAGCTGTGACTGACCAATTATGGAAGCAAAATCCAGAGATAAGGGCACCTCATTAAAAACACCGTGTTCCACTCCTTAGATAACCAAATATAGGTCATGTTAGCAAAAGCAACACAACTGAAGAGGTAACACAGCAAGAAAAGCAGATTCTTGGGTAGCCAGGACCCTAACCATATTCATAAGGCTTCATTGATCAAAATTAACACTTTGGATAACACCCAAATAAGCCAGAGGCCTACAGACTCCGTTTCTCTCTCCCGTTCATCTAATATTAGGAGTGTAGTTGGGGTAGTGGTTGTGACAGTATCAGATCTAGAAGAAGAGGATGGTGAGATGTCTAGAAACAGGTAGTGGCTGGGGTATAAGCAAGGCAAGAGTTTGGAAGAAATTGGCTGGAATGAGAAAGGGCGGAGGCAGAAGGTGGATGTGAGCGGGCAAAGTAGTGAATGGGGTGGAAGTTTGCAGTGGGTTGTTTTGTTGTTTGTTTCTTGAGGGAGGCTATACAGAGATTTTATTTAATGAGGTTTATTATTTACAGCTGAGATCACTTTCACGTACTATCTTGCTACCCTACATGGCTACATTATTTCCAAACCAATTTAAGACCTACAATATAACAGTTCACTCAACACATAAAACAGCTCTTCATAGAAAAAAAATGAAAATTAATTATAGAACAGTAGTGCATACATTTTACTTCTGAAAAGCCAGCTTTATTTTAAAACACTAACGTTTGGAAGATTGGATCTCTGAATTTGAGGAGCTCAAAGATACACACTTGTGATTTTAAAATTATTTTGGTTAGTAGTCATTTCATAGAATTTATCTTTAAAGTGTACTGGAATTCACCTATGTATTTAAAAAACTGACACTGGTGAGAGGTAAGAATTAATATATTAGCCATCAAAAATTAAATACAGCTGGCTTCCTTTGTACAACTTTAGCCAAAAAGCTCCACATAGTGAAGATTTAAAGGATTCCATATATATGTAAGTATCAGTCAGTTAATGCTTAGAGGTAATCTACCAAATTAGGCACACTTCTTTCACTTTCATGTCAACCAAATTAATCTTGATTGGCAAATGGTTCTGAAATTAGAAAGTTTGCTAGGATACTAAAACATATTTAGATACATGAATAGCTGGTAAAATAGTGAGCCACAGGTAAGTATATGGGTATGTGGAAGGCCAAGTTGCTTTGCCCGTCACTGATGTATATTACAGCTGTCCTCATTTCTGCAGGTGTGTTTTAGCTAAGTCTGCATAGACAGGAAAACTACTGTAATAAACCAGGTCCATTCACCTTCCAAGTAAATAAGAGATTCATGCTTTGGTTTGCATTATCTTCTATGTGTAGGGTCCTCCAATGGTAAGAAGCTTATAAGCAGGATTCCAGCTCCTCCTACACAATGCTACACAGGCGCATGCAGCATGCCCAGCAGCTGAATGGCAGCAAATGCCAGTATTGCCCAGATAACATATCATGATTTCTGGTAGCTTCTTTACAACTAGAGCCTGACATCCCTCTGAATAAATGTCCATTGGTGGGTTAAACTGCCATACAATTGGTGCTGGCCGTTTTGCAGCAGCTGAGGAGCACACAATAATTTTTAGTATCTTTGAACCCTTAGTATTCTCCCAGCATGTGAAGGAGAGATAAGGGCTGAGGACAGAGTGCAGGATGCATGAGGAGGATTGGCTTTAGTCTGTGGAGAGCAGTTTGTTAGCAGGTAATACACCAGGATCCATGGTGCGGCTCGTTTTCATATCTTCGTAAGTTTCAAGGAATTTACAAAGGGCGGCTATGTCCTAACAGGTCACACAGGAATAGTACATAAGAGCTGTTGCAGGTTGTGGATGGAGAGGAGTTTACACCCTAAAATGTTAGGGCATGTGAAAAACTTCAGACAGCTAATAAGCAGAACCATGAATAAATTGAAAAAATACAAACTAATCATAAGAAGGGCAAGAGAAGACCTAAAGTTCTTATTGATATGTTAAAAAGTTGAGCTGGGCAGAGACAAAGAGAAGCCATTAGTGGAGATTGGGAATGTAATGTCACATCCCAAGGTCATTGGAAATGGTATGAAAATTAGAGAAACGTCTGTGGTTATCTTTTTCTCTTGCATGCAACATTTTGTAAAAATTATATGTATTCTATTCTACATAGATTCCTATACTGGGTTCACCACCATACCATCTGAGCAACTTTCCAAAATGTGTTAAGCAACATGATTAACATCTATCACATGTAGTTTGTTCCCTCACTCTCTTTCCCCATCCTGAACACAGCAGAGGCAGGAGTTGAACTCTGTACCTTTGATAGCCTAGACAAGGATCAAAACTCTGTGCCAGGAAGGTATTTCAACCAAATTTTAATTATATACATTTATCAGCCAGAAATATACGTTCACACATATATATTTATAATTTTACCATAAATTAAAGTTACTCACTTTTTCAATTATTTGCATTATTCTCAAGAAAAAACATCTATAATTATTTTACCAAACCCTCTGTCAATTCATAAATATGTTGATATTTCCCAATTAGAAGTATCCTTTGAAAGAAACTATTTAGCTACCAAAATTAAGATATCAATAATGATACATAAAATCCTCAACAAACCACGGGTGAAATCCTGGTTCCACCAAAGTCAATGGCAAAAATTATCATGAATTTGACCCAATATATTGTGTTATGTGGCCAATATAAAGTTTATATTGCGTATTCATTTCTTTGCTTTTAAGTGTTTGGGGTTTGTAATTGATACCATTGGTCAGCATCTTGTGTGGTACTTAGCAACCATAAGTTACCTTCAAAATGATTGTTTCCTTTTCAAAAAAAGCCAAAGGAATGAATTACATAAGCATACACTCTTAATAACATACATGCCATTATTTATAGTACTATGTAACTGTCCCATGGATGTAATTCATAAAATAGTGTGTGTGAAAAAAGTAGGACTGTCAAGCGATTAAAAATTGAATCTTGATTACTCACCCTGTTAAACAATAATATAGTATCATTTATTTAAATATTATTATGGTTTTCTACATTTTCAAATATACTGATTTCAGTTGCAACACAGAATATAAAATGTACAGGGCTCACTTTATATTATTTTTATTACAAATATTTGTACTATAAAAAAGAAACTGAATAAATAGTATTTTTCAATTCACCTAATACAAGTACTGTAGTGCAATCTCTTTATCATGAAAGTTTAACTTACAAATGTAGAATTATGTGCAAAAAATAACTGCGTTCAAAAATAAAACAATGTAAAGCTTTAAAGCCTACAAGTCCACTCAGTCCTACTTCTTGTTCAGCCAATCGCTCAGACAAACAAGTTTGTTTACATTTTCAGGAGATAATGCTGCCCACTTCTTGTTCACAATGTCACCTGAAAGTGAGAACAGGCATTCACATGGCACTGTTGTAGCCGGTGTCACAAGATCTTTATGAGCCAGATGCATTAAAGATTCATATGTCCCTTCATGCTTCAGCCACCATTCCAGAGGACATGCATCTATGCTGATAACCATCCAAAGCAGTGCAGACTGAAGCAAGTTCATTTTCATATCTGAGTCAGACGCCACCAGCAGAAGGTTGATTTTCTTTTTTAGTGGTTCGGGTTCTGTAGTTTCCACATCGGACCATTGCTCTTTTAAGACTTCTGAAAGCATGTTCCACATCTCATCTCTCTCAGATTTTGAATGGCACTTAAGATTCTTAAACCTTGGGTCAAGTGCTGTAGCTATCTTTAAAAATCTCGCATTTGGTACCTTCTTTTTGTTTTGTCAAATCTACAGTGAAAGTGTTCTTATAATGAACAACATGTGCTGGATCAGCAGCCAAGACTGATATCACATGAAATATATGGCAGAATGAGGTTAAAACAGAGCAGGAGACATACAATTCTCCCCCAAGGAGTTCTGTCACAATTTTAATTAATGCATTTTTTTTAACGAGCATCATCAGCATGGAAGCAGATCCTTTGGAATGATAGCCAAAGAATGAAGGGGCATACGGATGTTTAGCATAACTTGCACATAAATACCTTACAATGCCGGCTACAAAAGTGCCATGTGAACGGATTTGTAGGCTCTAAAGTTTTACATTGTTCTGGTTTTGGGTGCAGTTATGTAACAAAAAAAAAATCTACATTTGTAAGTTGCACTTACATGATAAAGAGATTGCACTATAGTACTCATGTGAGGTGAACTGAAAAATACTATTTCTTTTGCTTGCCATTTTTACAGTGAAAATATCTGTAATAAAAATAATGCTATAAAATGAGCACTGTCAACTTTGTATACTGTGTTGTAATTGGGATCAATATATTTGAAAATGAAGAAAACATCCAAAAATATTTAATAAATTTCAATTAGTATTCTATTGTTTAACAGTGCAATTAAAACTGCGGTTATTCGCGATTAATTTTTTTGAGTTAACTGCGATTAATTGACAGCCCTAGAAAAAAGCTGAAAATGGGGACTCTTGTTTCTATGCACTGTGTTGCAATGAGCAATGTTGCTGGTTGGACATATTCCCCACATTTTATGTGCAGAGCTGCCTTCTGGCTGGAGGAACAACCACCTCTTGGTTACTCCAAGCAGCTGTTTTTGCCACCATCCCGCCACAATTCCAACATTCTATCTGGTTCTCACAGGGCTCTGGGATGACTGAACCTGCCGATATTCTAAACACAAAGAGCTCTCAGCCATGCTTGTAGCTGTTCCCATCATTTCACATTGACTCAACAGACATTCTACGTACTGGAAGGTTTGTGCTGATTTGTGCAGATGATGAATGAGAGACTATGTGTGGTAAGGGTTATTGTGCATGCTAGTTGTGTTGATTCATGTGTGGATTGAGTTGTTCTGGGAGAGTTGTGTAGATGGTGAAGGAGAGATATGTGTTGCAATGAGGAGCTGCATGTGTTTGAAGTTATTGTTTGTGCTTGTTGTGTGGTGGTTGTGTAGGACTGTGGCAGTTGGGCCAAGTAATTCACCAATTGTGCAGTGTCCCTCATACAACCAAAGATACTGTTTCATGCAAATTTGCTGTAGAATAAGGGTGGTGATTGTTTGAGTTATCACTGATGTTACAGTAGTGTAGGACTTGTCATGGCACAGATACATGACTTACAGAAGCTGAAAGCTGGGACTGTCACATGGGTATAATTTGTAAGGTCAAAATGGTTGAAAATCTAAAAAAAACCTGTATGGTAACAGAGCACAAAACTCATTGATAATTGAACCTGGTGATAGTCTAAACAAAAAGAGCTCTCACTCATTCTTGTAATTGTTTCCATTACGTCACACTGATTCAACAGATTTTCTATGCTTCAGAGTGATACACAGAGTGACAATCTTGGAATCTTATTATACAAAAATGTGTGTGAAATACCTTATATTTAGCTATAGCTGTAATGCACCATCATTAATTCCTGATCTGAACTTTATGAATGATAAAGCTTAGAGATCTAAAGATCTTAACACCATAGAGACTAAAACAGAGTAGATAAAACGTAAGACACAGCAAGGCCAACAGCACCATTATGGTTCTGTCTAAAGCCTGCTCATCTCTTCTTTATTAGCCAGGGGAGGCTAATAAATTGAGTCCCCAGGCTCACAGAGTGGCCTAGTGCCTCAGCAAAGGAAGCTGTTGATAAGCTTTCCTATTTTCCCTAACTTCCTCCAAAACAAGTGGGAGGCCCATCCAATTGAATGCAGTGCATTTTGTATTTGTTCTGGCTGGGTCTAAACTAGCCAGTACAAGCTCGGGACACATTTACAGGACACCTGGTAGCTTGCTTCACAAACATGGCTCCTGGAACAGTACTTAAAGTGGCCCGAAAAAGGTGGGCGGTCTATCTGGGAGCCGCAGCTTTGGTAAAACTGTGATTAAAGTGCACCCCTTAGTGACCCAGCTTGATTTTTACTTTATTTTTCCAGGCCAGGTCTGCAAGCTCTTGTGACTCCCTCCACTTTAAGCACTGCTTGGAACACATATTGGAAAGGTCTAGGGCTTCCCACCAGTTTCCCTGCAGGATGTGCCACCGGTAAAAGAAAAAAAATCTAGTTAGTCACAGATAGGGGACAATTAAACGCACCTTGTTGAAATAAGAAGCCCAAATTGACTGGTAATGAACAGCTGACTTTCATCCGCCAATCAAGCCTCAAGACTGTAAACTCTTTGGGCCAGGAACCATCTTTTTGTTCTATTTGCACCCAGCACAATGGGGTTCTGGTCCCATGACAAGGGCTCTTAGGTGCCTCAGTAATACAAGTAATAAATAACATTAATAATAATTAGGAAGAGAGGCATTCCTCTTTTTTCTAGAGGCTCAGCTTTTTAAACCCAGACATACCACCTCTGAGACCCAGGGAACTGTCTCTCCCTGGCAATCTATTTCGCCCCACAGCAAGAGGAACATTCAGCAGCAGATTCATCACACTGACCAATAACAGCTCGTCCAATTCATCACTAGGTCAACCCAAATAATCAGAATATGACAGTATTCACAGCTGCCAAGTTCTTTTCAGCTGTGTGCATTGTTTCTGACAAATAAAAGTGAGAGAAAGCTTTAATTTCACACTCCCCACATAACAGACAAGGGAGCCCAAGCCCTTTCCAGAGCCATTGGTGCAAATGGGAGGTGGAAGCCAATCCCATCAGACTCCCCATAAGAAGGTGATGCTGGACTCCTCTCCCACACAAGAAAAGAAAGACAAACAGTGAAAGGATTTGAAATGTAAAGTATTGTCGGGATTTCATTTTAACAACATTCCTTGTTCCCTTCCTTTTTAGCTGGAGAGAGTTTTTAGAAGGAAAAACCCATTGTTTTGACAATTTTTATATGGTACCAAAGATAGTAATAATTGTCCTTTTGAGAAAAAGAGAAGAAGTTAGCTGAGATGGGCTGGACCTGTTGCTGTTGCAGTTGTTGTTAAGTCTGATCCTGTTTCACTCCAAGTAGTGTTTGGGATTCAGCAGGAGTCAGTAGAGGTAGCGATGTCATTGGGGTCCCTCTCTCTGGCCTGGTTGAGTCAGTATGTCTCTCAGGCTCAGCATGACAAAGGCCCAGGGTCCTGGGAGACAGCAGCTATAATTGTGATGCTCATTCCAGCAGTCAATTTTCTCCCCAAAATCTTTTTTTTTTTTAAGGAGCCACAAGTAGAATGGTGGGCAGAATAACCCGCTCCTTCATTATTTTGTCTATCAATTAGGCCTAGTTTTCAACACATCGGTTTTGGTTCACTGATTTTTGGTTCCACACTTTTCTTTTTCACCAAGCATAATCATAACACAGACCTTGAGTTATAGTGGTAAGCCTTTTGTTTGGACTATTTCAGTCTTCCTTTTGTAACTGTTCTCATCAACATTTGTCATTATAAATTATTGTGACATCTTATGAACTTTCACATACATTTTACTGTAGAGTTTATAATTCGGGTAAATTTGTATGCCTTATTATTACAATATGACCCAAATGACTGGGCTTGAGCTACTTCAGAAAGAACTTTCACAACTGGGATCAGGATTGAGGGACTCAGGAGACCCCCCCAGCTGCGAATGATGAACCAGTCAACAAGGAAAAAGTGGCTAAAGAAAAGAAATGAGTGAGAGAAAGAAAGGGATAAGTCAGAGGATTTACTAGCAGCAGTGAAGGTGGTGAACTTGATGGGAACTGCAAGTACTGATGATAGCTGAGATGGCTTGACCTTCTTTAGATGGTACTAAAATTTGCAACTTAGAATGCACACTCCATCTTTACTGTGTGCTGATGGCAGATGATCTTTCAGCTTTTGGAGGGGCAGGATTTGAATCTAATCAAGATTCAGGAAACAAGACTGTTCCAGGTGTGGCATTTTGGGAGTTCAGAGGAACTGAAGGAGAAACCCATCTTTTTGGCCCTCAGAGCCTGATACTTATGGTGGAGTAGGGATACTGTTTTATACCAATGTGGTATCCGTGGAGAGGATGCTAGCAATTGCAGCCAGGAATTTATTTATTAGTTGATTTCTGTTGTATGGATCTGATATATCATTGTATCATCATCAATAGCTCACAACACCAGAAGCTGAGGAAGGATCTTTTTATAGAAGTAACTTCTTTTTTACTAATGTCTCGACAATTGTCTTTTATGAGGATTTTAATTGTTTAGCTGCAGCGATTGACCAACTGAAAAAACCTAACAGGTTTGGAGCTGATGAAACTTATTTACAAACACTGTGTGCTACCTTTGGATTAAAGGATGTTTTGGAGCATCCTCATTAAAGGAGGGGACAGAGGGGACATTTACATTTATTAGAGGGCAATCGGGTAGTCAATTGGACAGTGTGTATGTCAGTGATCAGAGGATGTGCAGTGCAAACTGTAGCATTTTCCAACCACTGCTTGGTCCAAGCTGGTGAGTACAGAACAGTGATCTTTGGCCATGTGTATTGGAAACTAAATACTTGTTCATTTAATAATATAGTAGCAGTTAGGAAGTTTGAAGGCATCTTCATGAAATGAGAAAGGGTTGAGGAGTTTTATGCATCCCAGATGGAATGGTGGGAACTGACAGAGAAGAGCTTACTGACCTCTCCACATTCCTTTTCAAGAGGTCTGTATGCATCTGATTACAAGCATTACTTAGCATTGCATAGCCATTTAAGAGATCTTCATAGTTGACTGCAAGCTGGGGAATGCAAAGAAATAAGGGTCTCAGAGGAAATTAAAAGAAGAAAATGGTTCCACACCAAAGAAGAAAATGGTATCAGCTAAACTCACAAAGGACTTTAGGACAAAAGTGGGGAAGCCTCTTCTGATATATTTGCAGGGTGTAAGGAAAAGAGAGCGCAGCAGGACATGGTGGGGCTATGGAATTCTAGCACTAGGCAGGTCCACAAGAACCCTGCTGGCATGATGAGGCTAGTTCAGGAATATTACAGTGAGGTCTTCTGGGGACAAAGCCTTCCTTCTTTCCAGAGCAGCAGTTTTTGGATAATATCACAAGTTTTCCAACATTGGCAGATGAGGAAAGAGGACTCACGTGAGGCCAATGGAGGAAATGGAGATTTCAGGAGCATCTTGTCACTGAAGAAGGGAACTTTCCTGGAGGAAGATGGTTTGACAGCTGAATTTTATTAGAGGATGATGGATCCCCTCTCTATGGTGCTCTCATGTTTTCAGAGATGCCTTGACTAGAGGCACATTGGGAGCTTCCTTTTATGAAGTCCTTTTGATTGGGGGGCACAAAAAAGGGGATTAGGAAGATACTAGGAATTGGAGGCCTATTGTCTTTTTGAACACGGATCACAAATCTTGGCTTCCACTGGGGAAAATAACAGGGAGATTACTGCATCCCAGTCACCCTAATGCAGTTAAAGATCGCAGAGTGGCAGACACTTTGTGTAGTTTGCAGGAAATATTTGAAATGGGATGATAGGAAGACTGCCTGGGTTTTGTTTTAGTCTTGGCTCAGGCCAAAGTTTTTGATAGAATGAATCTGCCTTATTTATGGTTGGTCCTGTCTCAGTATGGTATTGCCCCACAGCTTATTAGCAGGCGGCAGCTCTTTTCTGTTCATGCATTATGCATCCCTTTAGTAAATGCGTGGAGAGGAGATATATTCTGGGTTACAGCAAGTCTGTTCCTTGATTCTATTGCTGTTTTTCTTTGGACCTTTTACTGTGGGCAGCACCTGGTAATTGGATTTTGGGGTTTAATTGTAAGGATTAAGGGGAAGAGGAATTTCACTCATGTCAATTAAAATTTTTGACCATGAAAATGATGTCACAGTGCTGGTGGGCAGTACAAGAGTGTGACATTCTATATCTTGGGGGAGCGTGCTGTAACCCCCATATTCCTCATTTTCATATAATCATGATCTTACATATAAAGCATACCTTGTAAGGTATTGGGGGGAAAGGTTACGATCTGCTGAAAGTCATTTCTCTATCTATATGTGTATATCATTAATGCATATGAAGTTATGAAAATTGTGTAGTATGGTTGTCACTAAAACATGCTGTAAGTTGGGGAATCAGCCAGATATTAGCTGCCCAGAGGCAACAGCAAGGAAAGTAACCAATGCTCGGGCGGGTGTCAAACAACCCATCAACAGCCATTGTCCAGCAAGGGAGTTACAATGCAGCGACTCACTTGCATGAGGCCACACCAGGGGAATTGCTCAACCTTGCTTGGAGAGACCAATGCTCACCTGACTCTGAAGGAGGGAGGGAGAGCCATGAGGGAGGAAAGGACATGATAAAAGGAAGAGACTTTTGCCATGGTCTTCCTTTCTCTTCAACATACACCTACGGACACCACACCAAGCGACTGAAGTGCTGATCAAAGGGGAGAGCTTGGCTGAAGAGCAACCAGCCATCCTGTGGTGAGAAGCATCTACATTTGTAAGGGCATTGAAAGTGTTAAGATAAGCTTAGAATGAGTTTTGTTTTTATTTAATTTGACCAAATATGACCTGTTATATTTTTACTTATAATCACTTAAAATCTATCTTTATCGTTAATAAATCTGTTTGTTTATTCTATCTGAAGCAGTGTGTTTGGTTTGAAGCGTGTCAGAGGCTCTCATTGGGATAACAAGCCTGGTACATATCAATTTATTTGTTAAATTGATGAACTCATATAAGCTTGCTGTGTCCAGGAGGCATAACTGGACACTGCAAGACGGAGGTTCCTAGAGTTGTGTCTGGGATCAGAGATATTGGCACAAGTAATTCAGTTGCACAATCCAAGGAGCAGGTTACATGCTAGAGGCTGTGTGTGAACAACCCAAGAGTGGGAGTTCTCACAGCAAAGCAGGGTAAGTCTGGCTCCCAAAGTCAAGGATTGCAGTGACCTAGCAGATCACCATCCAGATAACACCAGGGGGGAATGTCACAAAGAGATACGGACTTTTTTTCTTTGACACTTTACGAAATTATTCATCTTCAGATTACCATGAAGAAAAGCAGGGCTTTGTGGGTGGGGATTTTGGGGGATTTTGCTCTTCCAGAGGAGGTGCAGATTGCGATGAGCATCCCTGAATTATAGGTATTTGTGACTCACCTTTGGCAATGATTCAGTAGCCGAGTTGAACTGGGTGAAGCGGTTCACCTATCAGGTTAAGGCTATGAAATAGCCTCTGACATTGGCAGAAAGGGTGATATTAATTAAAACCCTCTTGCTTTGCTTTTGCATTTGTGTGGTATCTATGTATCCTCTTCTGGAAAATTGTTGGTCAAACTGCTAGGGTTATTTTTTTCAAATGAAACCTAATGAAAAGAAGTATAGTCTACTTGCCAGTTTAATAAGGGGCTTGGGGGATGGTCTACCCTGAAGCTTTCTTGATGGTCTTGGTTTTGGTTTTTAATTTTCACAGTGTTTATACAGCTGCGATTACTGGGAAATGTCACAAGGGAAGAAATGGAGTAACTGGTGAGGAAAAGGGGATGTAACCCTGTAGTGGGGTGGCTGCCCCACTCCAAGAGAACAGGGATTGAAAGCAGCCAAGCTAGGCTGATTGAGGAAGCAGCTGCAGCTGTGATAAGAGTATGGAGGAGTCTCACTCTAGCCCTGGAGTGGGAAGGGTTAGCTACCTGGGAGTAAGGTATCTGAAGTGGAACAGTGCTGGGGAAGGGAAAAGGGAGCTGGGGAGCTCTAGCCTGGTAAACCCCAGGCTGCAACCCTTAGGGAAGGCCTACAAAAGGTAGTGGGGCTGCAGAGGGGCAGCCTGGGGATAGGCAAAGGCAGCAAGTGGCTATTGCAGACTGCAGTCTGCCCTAGAGAAAGGGGGCTAGCCACTGAGACAAGGTGGGTTTAGGAGGTTGGGGGTTCCGCTGGGAGGGGAGACCCAGAGCAGGGGCTACTGCTCGGGCAGAACCCTGAGGTAAAAGGCACTGGGGTCCGGGAGGGACGCAGGGCCAGCGGTAGGTAAGCTACTGGCCAGCAGAGGGTGCGCCGTGTGCTGGAAAGAGCTAATTCCCAGGATGACCAGCAGGAGGCGCTGCACCAGTGACTCTGACCTCACTACAAACCCCTAAAAAGTTTTTTTTTTTCCTGCAACAGCCCGGCAGGGTCCCACTCACATGAAACTTGCTTTAAGATGCATTTGCCAATGACAAATTCAGGCAATGGCGTGCCAGTATGGTGGCTCAGTTTGAAAGAGAGCTGTTCCAGAGGGTGCTTAAGGAATATTTAGCAGTACTGACTTGCCTAGAAGATTCTCAGTGGGGCATTGTAGTTCCTTCAAAATAACAGAGTTCCCATCTGGTACAGGGATCTGTGGTGGCAGGTATCTCATGGTAAATTCTTATGTGAGAGATAACCAAGAGGGACATACCTAGAAGATAAAGGCTGTCTCTGGGAAGCCCACTCCGGAACACAGGTGACAATGGAACACTTATTATTCTGCTCTTCTAATGTCTGTATTTGGGATTTCTTGGCTTTGGAACCCAGAGTCCCTGTGGTTGTGTGGCAGACTTTTGGACAACTGGCTTCTGGACTTTTTCAGCCATCAGGGGACTCAGCATGCATTTCAATAAGGAGAGAGACACATTTGCTGCATATTTCCTTTGAGTCTCCGGCAGCGTGAGTATATTCAGCTTCCATTCAAGCACAGAATGACACATCTGTAACTATTCAGATTGCAATTATTTGTGCAATTGTTCAGTCACTGTCAATGATGGAGAAAATATGACCTAGTTCAGCAGAATGATGGGTGGCATGGGAGGCCCCATGGTAACAAATAGATCTTCCAGTTTTCAGGACTAAGACTGTGGCAGAGAGGGTTGGATGGTTTCTTTTTGTGTCTGTGACTTGTTCTGATTGTGACTGTAACTTTTGGTTTTTATTTTGAAGATTTTATTTCAACAACCATGAACAGAGAGAGAGAGAGTGGGTGAAGGGTTCCTGCCTGGGTGGTCTTGGGCCCCTGGTGGGTGTTTCTGCAGTTGCATAGATGGTGCTGGTGTAGTTAGGTGGGTGAGTGGGTGGGTGCCTACAAGGTACTTGGGCAGCTGAGTGTATCTGGGGGGGAGGTTACTGCAGTTGGATGTGTGTGGGCAGGGAGTACTTGGGGATTGCTGAAGCTGCTAGGTGTGATGGGTGCTGCCTAGGAATGGACTCTTCCCAACTTTTGTCCTGCCACCACATTTCTGTTCCCACCAGGCTACTGCTCTGTGGTGGGTGTTGTTATATCCTTAGGGGCCGCTGGTTTAGGAAGAAACCACTTGAGGCCAGACAGCAGACAGCTAACAAAACTACCATGTATTTACAGACACAGAGCTCGCCTAACCAGCCGAAGCTGGCTGGGCTATCCCCTAATAATCTAACTCAGTTGCCATAGGAACAAAAACCATGACATCCAAATACACAACAGGTGTAAATCACAGGAAGACGAGGCAGGGAGATAATATGGCTGCTTGTTCGTCAGATTCTACAGTAGCCCCTGGTTAGCTGGAAGGACCAACTGTAAGTCAGTCCTTGCTGGCTGCTTATTGTCCAGCTGGATCAATGAGAATCCAGCTGTGCTGCAGGCAGGTGTGATTTGGGGGCAGCAAGTGTGAATGTAATTTGGCACAGTTGAGTATCACGTGTAACTGAAGGGACCTCAACCACATATTATGTGTGACATGCTTGACATTAGACATTGTTCTTTGTCAGTAAACAAGATCTCAAGATTTATTTTATTTTTTAACGGAGGGACAAAGGATTGTAAAAAAAGTTGTCTAATTTTTGCTTTTTTAATATTCATTTCTCATTATTAATGTTGTAGTTCCAGGCTTTATTGTACCAATGTACATCTAACTTTTCCAAAATACTGTTAGAACTCATTAAGAGCATATGAGCCACAGGGCTGGCTTGCCATGAGGTGAACTGAGGTGGCAGCCTTAGGTGCCAGATTGCGGGGGAAGGCACCACTAGGACCCAGAGTGTAGAAAATTGTGTCTGCTGCTGGTGCATATGTATTCTTTCTGCTCTAGATGCACAGAGATGGTGGAGTGCTGTCCTGGAGGAAGGAGGGCACAAGAGACATAACAGGTAAGCAGGAGAAAAGGTGAGAGGGACTAAGGGCTGGTCTACACTACGTGTTTAAATCCATTTTAACAGCGTTAAATCTATTTAATGCGGTACCCATCCACACTACAACACTCTTTATATCGATATAAAGAGCTCTTTATATCGATTTCTGTACTCCTCCCCGACGAGAGGAGTAACGCTAAAATTGATATTACTATATCGGATTAGGGTTAGTGTGGACGCAAATCGACGTTATTGGCCTCCAGGCAGTATCCCACAGTGCACAGTGCACCACTGTGACCGCTCTGGAAAGGAATTTGAACTCGGAGGCACTGGCCAGGTAGCAGAAAAGCCCACAAAATTTTAGATGTCATTTCCGTTTGCCCAGCGTGGAGCTCTGATCAGCACGGTGGCAATGCAGTCCAAATCCAAAAGAGCTCCAGCATGGACCGTACGGGAGATACTAGATCTGATCGCTGTATGGGAAAACAAATTTGTTCTATCAAAGCTCTGTTACAGAAGACGAAATGCCAAAACATTTGAAAAAATCCCCAGGCTACACATGCTGCGTGACAAGCGTAACGGGAAGCCAGAGACTCAAATGGACGCTAATGGAGGAGGAGTACTGAGGACTCAGCTATCCACAGTCCACAGCAGTCTCCGAAAGTATTGCATTCTTGGCTGAGCTCCAATGCCTGTAGGTTCACAAACATTGTCGGCGTGGTTCAGGGAATAGCTCATCAATTTACTCCCCCCCCCGCCGTGCAAGTGAAAAAAAGGGAAGAAATAGTTTCTTGACTTCTTTCAATGTCACCTTATGTCTTACTGAATGTGCGGGTAGACGAGAGGCTGCAGCAGTGAAGAGTATTACCGCTCCTTTCCTCTCTCGTGGCGATGTACAATATGACTAATATCTGTCATCACCATCACCCCGGTAGCAGATGGTGCAGTAGACTGGAATGGTCTTATGAATACCTAATGGGTAAAAACAAGAATGATTCCTGGTCACTCCCAGTAGATGGTACAGAATGGTGTACCGTCTTCATCATAGCAACTGGGGGCTGAGCTTCAATCAGTCCTCCTTTCATGTGTAAAGAAAAGATTCTGTACTGCCTGGACTATCATAGCAGTGGATGCTGGGCTCCTCTCCCCACACCGCTTAATGTCCTCCTGGACTGTCATAGCCACGGGAGCTGCCTCCCCTCATTTTATCTCACTAACAAGTCACTGTTTTTATTCCTGCATTCTTTATTACTTCATGACACAAATGGGGGGAAACTGTAATAGTAGCCCAGAAGGTTGGGGGAGGAGGAAGCAACGGGTGGGTTGTTGCAGGGCACCCCGTGAATGGTATATAGCTCATCATTTTTGCAAGATCTGACATGGAGCAGCTGTGCTCTCTGATACACTGGTTCTCTAGTACACTTGCCCCATATTCTAGGCAGACGACTCTATTTTAGAAACCATAAAGGAGGGATTGACGCCGGAGTCTTCCAGTTTGCTTGTGCCCCGCCAGTCTCAGCCAGGGGCACTCATGATAGCAGTAGACAGTACACAAGGACAGATAACTATCTCTCATTGCCATTTACCCCGCAGCAGACGGTACAGAATGACTGATAACATCTCTGTTATCACACAAAAGCAAATGAATGCTGTGTAGTGCTGGAGTATCGCTCTGTCCGCGGCATCCAGTACACATACGGTGACTGCAAAAAAAAAAAAAAAAAAAAAAAGCTGAATGGGCTCCATGGTTGTGGTGCTACGGCGTCTGCCAGGCAATCCAGGAAAAGGCGCAAAAATGATTGTTGCTGTGTTTCCCGGAGGAGGAATGACTGACGACATTTACCCAGAACCACCCGGGACAATGATACACCCAGAATTCCAAGGGCGGGGAGAATGCGGGAACTATGGGATAGCTACGGAATAGCTACCATAGTGCAACGCTCCAGAAATCAACGCTAGCTCGGACATGGATGCACACCGCCGGATTACTGTGGCTACTGTGGCCGCGTGAAAATTGACTTTATAATATCTGTTTTATAAACCAGTTTAAGGTAATTCAGAATTATCCGTAGTGTAGACGTACCCTAAGAAAGCAGCAGAGCTGCAGGGAGAGAGAGGAGGAGAGCCTCTCTGTACATCTCTACACCCCAGGAGCCTAAACTGATTAACACCACTTCTCAGGAGCTTCCTGTTCTCTGCTTCCCTGAACCACTTCAGAGAAACAGCAGTCAACTAAAGTAGTAGGAGCCAGCTAGGCCCTTAATGCTGATATCTTCCCTCACTCAGGCCCTGCTACCAGCCTGCTTATTTGTCCCCTTCAACTGAGTGCTGAAGCCATATAGCTGTCACAGAACAGGATGTCTGAGTGAAAGAAGAAAACACCCCTTGGGCGTGTTCAGAAAAGAAAGAAAGCAAAAGACTTCCATCTACGCAGAAGGAGCATCCTGAGATACATAGGCCTGGTCTCACTACGTGTTTAACCAAATTTAGCAGTGTTAACCAAATTTAACCTGCACCGTCCACACAACGAAGCCTTTATATCGATATAAAGGCTCTTAAAACCGATTTCTGTACTCCTCCCGACAGCGGAATAGCACTGAAATCGGTATTGTCATGTAGATTAGGTTAGGGTGCTGCATTCGATGGTATATGGCTCCAGGCGTATCCATAGTGCACATTGTGACCACCTGGACAGCAATCGAAACTTGGATGCAGTGGCCAGGTAGACAGGAAAAGCCCTGCGAACTTTTGAATTCATTTCTGTTTGCCCAGGTGGAGCTCTGATCAGCATGGGTGGCGATGGCGTCCAATTCCAAAAAGACTCCAGCATGGACGTACAGGAGATACCTGGATCTGATCGCTGTATGGGGAGACAAATCTGTCCTATCAGAGCTCCGTTACAGAAGACGAAAGCCAACGCATTTGAAAAATACTCCAGGCTATCTGGGTTAAGGGCTGGAATGGAGGTGGTGGAGTGGTGGCGGTGGGATGAACTTGGGGGAGGGGGGGATGAGGGGGGGGGAATGGGGTGCTTGTGGGGATATTGGGGAATGTGGTGGAGGGGGGAGAGAGTTGGCTGGGGGGGTTGGAATATATGCATGTGGGGGGGGGGGGTGGGGAAGTCGAGGATTGGGGGGTATGAATAGATGAAGGAGATGAGATGGATGAAAGGAATGTTGTGGGGGGTGGAGGAGGGAGGGGGTGGATGTGTTGGGGGGGTGGTGAGTGCCATGTGGGTGGGCGGGAAGGATGGTGGGGGGAGGATGTGGGGGGGGTGGGTATGGGGGGTAGTTGGGGTTATGGGGGGGCTGTGACCACAGAGTCCACAGCAGGAACCAACACAGTGCTGCCATGACAAGCGTAACAGAAACCAAGAATCAAATGAACCTCATAGAGGAGGAGGGGTAATGAAGGACGTCCAGCTATCCCAGCAGTCCTCGCAGTTCTGAAAAGCTGTTGCATTCTTGCTAGCTCCCAATGCCTAAGTCAAAAACATTGTCCGGGTTGGTTCAGGGTATGTCTCGTCAATTTACCCCTCTTCTCCCGCAAAAGAAAATGGAAAAAAAATTGTTCTCGCCTTTTTCATGTCACCGTATGTCTACGCAGCTGCTGGTAGACGCAGTGCTGCGGCGCTGAATCAGCCGCATCCCCCCCCTTCCTTTCTGATGGCATGACAGTTACAAAAAGGCTGGAACCGGTCGTCATCAGCCGCGTGAGTGCTCCTCGACTTGTCTCGGTGAGGTTCAGCTAGAGCGCCTGGGAAAAATGGGAATGACTCCCCTGTAGTACCTGGCAGATGGTACAGAAGGTTGAAAAAACCATCCTCATCATGCAACTGGAGGTCTGAGCGCCTCCCCCGCTCCTTCATATCTAAGGAAGACCTGTACGCCTGACTAATCATAGCAGCGGGAGGCTGCTTCCCCCTCATTTCTCTCAACAAAAAGTCCAGTGTTTCTTATCCTCGCATTCTTTATTCTTCATCACACAAATGGTGGATAACTGCCCATGGAGCCAGGACGGGATGGAGGAAGGAAGCAACAGGTGGGTTGTTTGAGGGCCACCCCTGGAAGGCATCAGCTCATCATTCCTGCGGGATATCTGGGATCTGACCCAGAGGGCTGTGCTCTCTGGCTCTCTATGAGACCTGCCATATTCTAGGCAGGACTGACTCATTTTTAGACAAAACATAAGGGAAGGGAATGACCTGGGGAGCTCATTCCCCAGTTTTTGTCCACCGCGCCCTCAGTGAGGCAGCCAGAGCAACCCATGACAGCAACGCACAGACTGTCAACCCCATACAGCGACAACGACTCGGACAAAAGGATGGATAACGTCATCACCAATTCATTGCAGACGGTGCAATAGACTGGAAGCCTGTCCTCTGCTCTACTTAAAAGGTGAATGAATGCTGCTGTGTAGCACTGCAGTACTGTGTCTGTCAGCAGCATCCAGTACAAATACGGTGACAATGACAAAAAGGCTAAACGGGCTCCATGTTCCATGTGTATGGCGTCTGCCAAGGCAATCCAGGGAAAAGGTGCGAAAATGATTGTCTGCCGTTGTTCGTGCATGGAGGAAGAGTGAGTGACGAACATTACCCAGAATCACCGGCAACACTGTTTTTGCTCATCATGCATTGGGATCCCCAATGACGGAGAGACTGGGAACTATGGATAGCTACAGGATAGCTACCCACAGTGCAACGCTCCAGAAATCGATGCTAGCCTCGGAATGGATGCACACTGCCGAATTAATGTGTGGTTGTGTGGCCACGTGCATTCGATCTATACATCTTGTTTTAAAAAAACGGTTTGTAAAATCGAATAATCTCGTAGTGTAGACATACCATAGACACAAATGTTCACCGGTGAGCCTTCCGCCCAGTGAGGATGTGAAATGATGAGGAGATGCCTGGTCTTCCAGTTAGTCAGAGTGCAGTGACCTACAGCTACTGCAGCATCCTACCTCATCTCAAATGGATGTTAACCATGCACATTCCTGAAGAAAAGTGTAGATCAGAGAAGAGTGGATGGAGGCTAAGAAAACAGCTGCTGCTGAGTTTAGTTCCTTAAGTCTAGATGATCCAGGAGTGTGGACCCACTGAGTATTAGCCTGAGAGACTTCCTTGACTGCATGGGCCACAGCAAGTGAAAAACTTCATGTTCCCCAAAGACAATGAAAATAGAAGTTTCCATCCAACACATTACTGTGTGAATTCCCAATGGTGTTAAAGTGGAGAAGCCATGGCTTATGTACTCAAAACCCAGGAATGCTGCATCTGTTTTTGTTGCAAACTCTTCCAGTCTAATGTTCCAGCCACATTGGTTCTACAGAACAAAGGACTGGAAAAATCTGGCTGAAATCTGGTATGCCATGAGAAGGCAGCAAAATCCACAGAGAGCATTCCATAGTGAAAGAGCTTAGAATGAGCCTAAGGTTAAAGGCCACCATAGATGATCAGCATCAAGAGAAATTGCATCAGAGTCTCTTACTGCAAATGTTCTGAAAGGCTCATCTGCCGTTGTGAGAATGCTTGCTACCAACAACGTAGCACTGCGTGACCTTCAGATCAGTTGTACGTGCCAAACAATGGAAAATCTTTAAATTGTGGAGCTGATGACTGAGTTTGATGCTGTACTCCAGGAGATCTAAGAAGAGTCACCACCCAAGAAATGTACACACACCACGTCTTGGAAAAACAATTCAAAATAGAATCATACAGTGTACTGGCAACAAAAGTCAAACAGAAGATTGTGGCAGATCTGAAGTCAGCAAGAATTACTTTGTGTTATGTCTGGATTGCACACTTGACATCAACAATGGAACAAATGACTTTAATGGTGCCTGTTGTAAACAACAACAGAACCTAGTGAAAATGTCCCTGCAATGGTGACTGTCAGAGGGATTTTCTAGAATTATTAACATTGATGATATTGCAGGAGCGTGTATGGAAATGTGCCTCTTAACAGAAGATACAGGAATTGTGATAGGGCTACGATAATGGGCCAGCATGAGAGGAAAGAAACAGAGGAGTGCAGACATGGATCTGAGAATTTAAACCCGCGAGCTTTTTTTGTCCCATGACAGTTCTCATCATTGGAACTTGGTGGTCAGTGATGCAGCATCAATTTCTAGTTGAGGCTGCTGAATTTTTTATCTAATTCAAAGCATCTATGTATTTTTCTCTGCATCAACTCATCGATGCAAATTGTGAACAAATCTGGGAACATCCGCTCTTGACACTGAAACCACTGAGTGCCGCATGATGGGAAAGTTGAGTGGAGGCGATAAAGCCTGTCAAACACCAAATTGGGAAGATAGATGATGCTATAGTTGCCATTATGGAGGATAATGCTATGACAGGAACTGTTCGTAGGAGAACAGTGGCAGAGGGAAATGGAATCACCAGAAACATAGATAACTTCACATTTCTGTGTAGCTTAGTGTTGTGGCATGACATAATGTTTGAAATAAATGTTGTAAGCAAGAGACTGCAAGGGTGACCTTGATATATCTGGAGCAATGGAACAACTGAACAAAGCAAAGTCATACGTACAGTCTTACCAGTCAGATGAGGGATTTTAAAATGTTCTGAAGAGTGCACAGAAGCTGGCAGAGGAACTTCACACTGAAGAAATTTTCCCACCCATTCAAGAAGACAAGAGTCACTGTAATTTTGATTACGAGGCATGGAATAATCCCATAAGAGATTCCAAACAACAATTCAAAGTTGAATTCTTTAACCTGGTGATAGATTATGCAATACAGTCAGTTAAAGAACATTTCATGCAGCTTCAGGACCACAGCAGTATATTTGGAATTTTGTATGATATTCCAAAACTCCTCACTATACCTGAAGAATACCTACACCAGCAGTGCAGGGCACTAGAGAGAGAGTGTTGACACATGATGACATGTGTGATACTGATGTGAGTGATTTAGGTGATGAACTGAAAGCCCTTTCAAGATACAGTTCAGAAGGATCAACTCCAAAGGCTGTTCTGGAATGTACGTGCACAAATAAGATGACCACCCTCTTTCCAAATGCTCTTGTTGCTCTGCACATACTTCTAACACTTCCTGTAAAAGTTGCCAGTGGAGAACGCAGCTTCTCCAAGCTGAAGTTAATGAAAACACATCTATGCTCCACAATGACACAGGAGAGGCTGGGCGCCTTACAACCATCTTGACAGAGCATGAGCTGGCTCAGACTGTGGACCTTCAGCAGGAAGCAGTTCAAATCTTTGCAACCAAGAAGTTCACAGAAAGCACCACTTTGATTTTTCAAACAGATAAAAATGCCAGAGTTTACTATGCAGACAAGAAAAGTTACATTTGCTGTTCAGGCGTTTGAAAGTTAAGTGTTACTTAAATTTTTTGAACAAGGCATTTTAAGTTGTTAGTTCTCCTTTATTGGTGTAGGTAGCAGAGCAGTACCATGAGAGGAGTAGAACAGGAAGAAGGCAGAATTGAGACCTTTCAAAGTTTTTGCCCAAGCAAAGAGGCATTCTTGTAGTTCTTTTCTGAACTCTTTCACATTTGTCAGTATTCTTAATGTTTGGATATTTTTTTTTTAAATTAACCCTAGCTCTGACTTTCCTCTTTTTGTAACACATCTTGTGGAGACAGCTATAACAGTCCTGTAATGTATTTCACCTTAATGAGTGAGGTGTACTCTCAACCTCACCTCCATTTTATCATAATTTGTGTCTGGGAATCTATTCAGGCCTGATTTCAACTGACAATATTTCTAAGGACTGTCTCCTCCCTACTGGTAAAATATGGGTCTAGTAGGGTTGCTTTATTTACTTTTCATTTTTACCCTTGCCAGACAGATAGAAGATTCTATTCTGTAACTTTTTCAAAAATTTATTTGGCATTTGGATCAAGAAATAATGAACAAAAGTCATTTTAATTAATGTGTTTATAATATTCTAAGAATGTGTGGTACCTTTCTATCTAGCCCAATAACTTTTAATTTGACTTAAGAAATATAATTTTAGCAACATATTTGTCTTCCATTTGCCAAGGTACAGCATGTATATACATATATTTTATGGTGCTTTGGACTCAATTACAATTAAAACAGGATTTTCTTGTATCTTTTTCCTCTTTTTACATCCCTTCTGCACATATTTTTTGTTCTAATTCATTCTGAATGCAGATGGTTTTCCAAAATCTTAATTTAAAGGGAGGGAAAACAATCACAGCACATAAGAAATGGTATTCAAATAAAGCACAGAATCATGCTCTGATTATCCTATTATTAGATCTCTTGATTTTTCTTTTCTTTTTTTCCCCACCAAAGGGTTAACTTCTAGGGTGAAAAGAAAAAGTGAGTGTTGGACTCCTGGTCTGTTCCATCAACATAATTCAGATCTGAGGGATTTATTTTCATTTACCTTAACACTATCAATTTTGTATAAAAAGCTTGTAGTTACCTCCATAATTCTTGCATGTAATTTCCAGTATGCCCTTTATGAAATATTCCATTTGACCCAGTCAAAGGCCTTGAACTCAGACTCTGCACCTCTGAAGATTGATTCCAAGGCCTTTGACTGGGTCAAATGGGATTTAAATAAACAAATAAGGAGTGGAGAAGGTGCCTAAAAGCCAACTTTCCAACACTCTGATACTGGGACTGGCCAGGAGCTAAGTGCTCTATGATTAGGGCCAGTGACCCAGGGACGATCACCACGGTGCTTTGTGGTGTGTCCCTATGATCTCCAGCTCTCATAATACCCCTCCTGCTACTCATGCCTGGGGAGGTGCAATGAGTGACTCTTGTAGAGCTGCCTACACTAACTTTAAACTGAGGATTCCTCCATACTGAGGGAGTCCGCAAATGCCCATAAAGACAGGCTTAAGGCCCTTTTGCTGTGCAGCACAAAGGGATTTTCCAGGATTGAGGATCTGGCTCCTACCTATTTACATATAATGATACAACCTTTCAAAGTCTTTCCTGTGGGATAAATTAATGTATTGCAATGGAACATAGTCACGTTGCTATGGTTACTCTTACTGTGAAAGCTGTTGTGAATCCCCTAAAGCCTGATCACACATTACAGGGGCAAAACTCTGAATCAAGGCACTGGGAATTTTGCTTGCATGGCATGAGTCTGCAGTCTCCATTAATGTCCTGTAAACTTAGCCTAAAAAAGGAGGAAGTTTCCCATGAGATGTGCATGATCCTGCAGAAATCAGGACAGGTGGCAAATATAAAATTTCCCCTGCATTAGGGATAATCCCCAATTTCAGCCACTGGTATAGTTGCAAGCCCATAGTGCATACACGGAAAGCTGTGATTTGCACCCAAAATGGACAGTAATAGAAAGTGAGGTCAGAAGGAACTGAAGTAACTCTTAACCCAACTATACAGATTACGTGTAGTACATATCCATCATCATCAAAGTTGTTAACCAGCAATGAAACCTTTTTGGTCTCCGATGAAGAGAAGATTAATAGGTTGCAGTCTGATCTTTTTTTTTTAAAACCATGTTTAGTCAGGAAATGCATCTGTAAGACTCAGAAAAGCTTGAGCTCTCCCCTCAGTTTTGATGGGGCTGAGATAGATGCCTTTCCTCTAGCAGAAAATGTAGGTCTTTTCTTTTACCTCAGGACAGCATTCAAGGCAACACTGGAAGCCAGATAGCCACATATTTGTTACAATTTCTGAAAGCCTCAGCCAGATAGCTTTGGAGCTTTGCCTTTAACCACTCGCTCGTCCACCACTCTGCCCACTCACCTCCTTGATATTTGTAGTTGCTTCTCCTATATCTTGTTTTTACTCTTTGCGTTCTATGTTTTCCATAGCTCATCCTTTAATAACGTATAGGGTCAAAACCCTCACACACAGGTCTGTTTTGTACAGATTAGGCAACATAAAGCAGCCATAAAACTGTTCAAATGGGGCAACTGAGGTTTCCCTTAGTTAACAGCAGCTTGCATGAAGGAGGCATAGGGAGTACTACACCACCTGCTCCTGACCCCTCTGGCTTTGGGGGTGTATTGGGAGAAAGAAAGGGTGTGGTGCGGTATTTTGTGTTTGAATTACCTTAAAATATTGGCTTGTTTTAAGTATACTGGTCTATTATAGCTTTCAATATTAGGCAAAAGTTTGTTTAGTTTACCCAAATCTGTAATTTTCTTTGTGTTTTGTTTTTATCTTTAATGGGGTACCTTTTAATTATATTTTACTGGTGGATTTATACTACATATACTAGAAACTTACCAACCTTGAAGTTCTTAAAAAGTTTAATTTTAGGAATCACAGGGTTTGATTTTTTTTGTTTTTTCCCCTTGACAAAAAATAAACATTTTACTCAAATTACTTCTTTCACTCCCAATTGTAACAGAATAGATTTTTCTTAAACCTCTTATGCAGCTATGATTTTTTTGAAGTATCTCACATATATGGTCTCTTATCTTTCTCACACCAGCTGCTATGCTAATTGGCTTCTCCCTAATTGTTTTGGCTTGTTCCCAAAGGATGCTCCTGCAGATATCCCCTTTATCATGTATTTCAAAATATAATAATAGGAATTTCCATAATATCAGAATTGATCAATAATTCAGTCAGTTTCAATATCTTCTCACATCTGGAATTGGCCTCTCCCAGTAACAGTGGAAAGGACAGAACTTTGCCAGTAAAGAATGTACTTGCTCTTTAGAATTCTATACTATTGGACTAAATTTCTTCCTGAACACAGCTGGTCACTGCCAGAGGAAAAGACTTGATATGAAGCAACCAAATACGAAACGAGCATAGACACTGAGGATTTACCATAAACTACTACAATGCTATTTAATACTTCATTATAGTCTGCTTTCTTCTCTTGGTATTGATCCTTTGCCCATTGAAGTCCTACTTAGAACAACAACTATTAAAAATAAACAAGAGTTTGGGGAGATAAAACCTAACGCTTCAGGCCCTAAACCAACATGTAGCTATTGGTGGGTGGGAAGAAACTTTCTCTTGGGGCATGTCTTCCCATAATTCCCTATTGAAGGTTTTCTTGCACCTTCCCCTGAAGCATCTGATGCCTGCAACTGTCCATTATGCATCTGACGAAGTGGGTATTCACCCACGAAAGCTTATGCTCCAATATGTCTGTTAGTCTATAAGGTGCCACAGAACTCTTTGTCCTTTATGGGTTCCTGGACCCTTGCTCTGATCCAGAATGGCAATTCAAATATTTGTCAGCCTAAGTCCCACTGAGCTAGGAGCTCTCCTACATGTTGCAGGACAGAAACTCTACCCCAATGCTGGCACCTTTTCCAACGTGTAAACCTGGCAGCATAACTGACTTTCAGTTTGCCTGGTGTTTAGGTTAACCAAAGACTGGAAACATTCATAAAAAGGAAATTTCATAAAAGGGTTTGATCTCATTAGATTTTGGTCCAAATTTCAGACCAAAGAGGCATGTATATATCTGCTGGTGCCTCAGATACAAACTCTCACTTTTGATTTGGAGGTAAGGTATCTCATCTGTTAGAAGGTATTCATAGAATCATAGAGAATCAGGGTTGGAAGGGACCTCAGGAGGTCATCTAGTCCAACCCCCTGCCCAAAGCAGGACCAATCCCCAGACAGACTTTTGCCCCAGATCTCTAAATGGCCCCCTCAAGGATTGAACTTACAACCCTGGCTTTGGTAGGCCAATGCTCAAACCACTGAGCTATCCCTCCCCCCAACACACATTCTTAATGACAACACAAATCGGAGGGGACAAATGGGCAATGAGCAAGGGGGAAAGAGCCCACTGTGTAAGTGTAAATACCCAATAATTTCCTTCTCCCGGGAAAATCTGATAATATAGGCTTTTAAATACAGCTGGGGAGATCTCTGTCTTAGAGGCAGGCAGAGCTATCTCAGCAGATGGCCGATACTGTGGAATCCACTCCCAGAAGTCTAGAATCACTGCAAATCTCACCACCTTCTGGTTGAACTTGAAACCCATTTCTTTTACCCACAGTAGAAAACCAAACATCAGTACACATAACAAAAACCAGCCTGACTGGGACTACAAGGGTATAGAGAGGAAGACAGAGAACCTTTATTGTGGTCATTTCTTGGACATGCCAATATCACAGCAAGGAGCATGTTATAAAGGTGCACGTGGGAAAAATATATTTTCAGTTACACTTGGCATTTCAATAGCACTTCTGAAGTTAGTTATTTCTTTGCATATGGAATTTTCTATGCCATTTTCCCTAAATAGGTGATTTATTAAACTGCTGCAGGGCTTGTAGAACTGCAAAAGAATCATTATTTAATCTATACCTTTGCAACAACACATTTAGGGTGAAATTCACCTCAGTGCAAGACTTGCACACCATTTAAGTTTTCAAAATAGGGCTGAATGAGACTTAAGTGCTACACAGACTTTGTGCTGACCCTCTGTACTGGGGTGAATTTCACCTTTAAAGGACGTTTTAATCTTGACACAACTTCCTCTTGCAAATGCCTTTTTGAAAGAAACCAAATCATTTAGTGCAGTCAGCCACCTACAAATGGAACAGGTAAGAAACATTCAACACATTAATACTGTGAAATGTATTTAGGAAATAATTTAACTGCAACCAGTATTTCTGCATCTATGACTGTTGGCAGCCATCTTGCTGAACATGACATCTATTCACTGTCCTTGCATAGTGTTCTTGGCCTCCCTGCTTAGGCTGCAAATAGGTGATGCTAAGTGTGGATGTTATGATATGGACAGCATACTCAGAAGTTACTAAAGAGCAAACAATAATCATCCACCTGGGCTAGAAGCAGATCAGTATCCTGGGGGTGAAAAGCTCTGTGTCCAATTAAAAACTGTCCAAGCTTTGTTCCTTTAAATTAATAATGCTTGTATATTAAGCAATTATCCAGTAATAGCAAGTATGACTACAAAGCTAAATGCAGCAAAAATAAATAGCAATGATTGCTTCAGTTGTGATTCAGGTATTAAATCACAGGCCCATTTCTAAATATAAGGCTTTGTTTGATAACTACAAATTATATTTGTTTTGGTACCCTTGGTGGGTCTGTACAGTCCTTCCAACATTTCATCATTCAATAGTTCTTAGTAATCATTCTTCATTACCACACTATAAATGCCTAGATAGAAAAGTAATATCTCAATGATGTTCCATGCTATGAACAAGTATCCAGGGGGTAGCCGCGTTAGTCTGTCCAACAGCCCTCCAACCTGAAACAAATACTCACCAGCAACTACACACCACATCACAGAACACCAACCCAGGAACCAGTCCCCGTAGCAAACCTCATTGCTTACTCTGTACCCATATCTACTCTAGCGAAACCATCAGAGGACCCAACCACACAAACCACACCATCCAGGGCTCATTAACCTGCACATCTACTAATGTGATATATGCCATCATGTGCCAGCAATGCCCCTCTGCCATGTACATTGGCCAAACAGGACAGTCCCTACCTAAAAGAATAAAAATGGACACAAATTGGACACCAGGAACGGTAACATACAAAAGCCAGTAGGAGAACACTTTAATCTCCCTGGACATTCAACAACAGATTTAACAGTAGCTATGCTTGAACAAAAAAACTTCAGAAACAGACTTCAAAGAGAAACAGCAGAACTAAAATTCATTTGCAAAATTTAAACACCATTAACTTGGGCTTGAATAGGGACTAGTAATGGCTGGCTCATTACAAAAGCAGCTTTGCCTCTCCTGGATTTGACACCTCCTCATACATTATTGGGAGTGGACCTCATCCACCCTGACTGAATTGGCCTTGTCAACACTTGTTCTCCACTTGTGAGGTAACTTCCTTCTCTTCATGTGTCATTATGTAATGCCTGCATCTGAAATTTTCATTCCATGCATCTGAAGAACTGGGTTTTTTTACCCATGAAAGCTTATGCCCAAATAAATCTGTTAATCTTGAAGATGCCACCGGACTCCTTGTTGTTGATGCTATGAACAGAGGAAAAAAGACAAGCTAGAGGGAAAGGGAAGAGATCGATCCTCTGTGAAATATAAATTGTTAACACAGCACATGCTCAGTGCTCAATATTTCCAAATGTGAATCTGCTTCAGCATTCTTGAATAGTGAACCACAAAAATCTAAAAACAATTCCATGTTACTTTTTAATCATTTAAGAGAGATGAGCCATTCATCAAACAGTGTGTGCATTGAACTGTGTCACCGCTAATTCAGTCCAAAGCCAGTTTTTCTCTCATTACACCAAAGCTCAGAGAAGGGAAATGTAAGAACAAAACGGGGGTGGGGGAGAACCCACAACATCCTGTTGGAACAGTACTCACTGTTTTCTCAGGGAAAAACAAGTACACGCAATATTTGGACAACAAAATGTCCTCTGTTGGTTGGTTGTTTTTTAAATCCTGTATCACAGTATACAACTGAATTATATTTCAAGTTCTGAAGAACTGCAACAGAAAATAAAAATGAAGCACCTACAGAGTTAGCTATGCGACAGTGAAAAAGAAACACCTGACAGCAAAAATACATGTGTTTTTATGTTATTGAGGCTCTGGACTTTATTTACAAGTAAAGAACACTAGAATGTCTGTTTTAAATTAATCTTTGCCTGGCAATGTAAACCAGTGGGTGGATTGGAGATTGTAGTATTTCCAGGTTTTCAGTTTGTTAGAGAACTCTGATCACTTCTAAATTCTCAGATCTGTTTACTATTTAAAGGTGGTAAACTTATTGATTTTAGTGATGTTTTGTTTCTCTAAGTTCATTTTTTGTTATCAATCCTATAAGATTTTCAGAAATAATCTGCTGTTCAATTTTCATTATTTCAGGTGCAATGCAAGGAAAATATTTTTATATTGCTCAGACTTTGCAGAAAACAATTATTCAATTGTTTCCCAGGAAATCCCTTTGAAACAGACAATAGCAACCCCTTACTCAGTTAAAAATGATATTTGCTTAGCCTCTATGTGCTTCTCAGTAATCTTCACCTCTTTTTTCCAGACAGCACTCTATCCCAAGAGTTTGCTTTCTTAGCTCTCTCTCAGGGTCATGCTACAAGTGCCTTTCTGGATGTCCTTGTCTTTCTGCTCCAACTCTAGTGTTTCTGTCTGCTTCTCCCTCACACACATTCACAACTCCATTAAAACAGTAGCCAGCCTCCAGCATTTACATTCAGCCTCAATGAAACTCCTATCCCACACAACTCAGCTCCCAAACAGTCTTACATGTGGCCTGTGTTTCAGGTAATGGCTCCTATTGCTTCAATAATTTTCCTCTAAAAGGAGCATAACTACTTCTTACACTTATCCTGAATGACGGACAGCTAGCATGCTCACTGCTTCAACAAGGTTTCACCCCATCTCCAGTATTATAACCGCCCCCCCGCCGCACCGCCCATGCCCATTGCCTCGGTGGAATCCAAAGTGGTGATGCCATGAGCAGATAGCTCTCGAAGGGACCTCCTGTTTCATCGAGTTTAGTCCCCTGTTATCACAGGCAACCTAGCTGAATAATCCCATTCATAAACTTGTCAAGCTTCATCTTAAAACTAGTTCAGTTGTATGGCCCCACTACACCTAGCAGAAGGTTGTTGCAGAACCCCACTCTTCTGATAATTGGAAATCTCCTAATTTCCAGCCTCATTTTATTCATGGCCAGTTTATACCCATTTGTTCTGGTTCCAGCATTGTTCTTTAGATTAAATAGCTCTCCTCCCTCCCTCATGTTTAACACCCCCGCTCTCCCCACCCCCCGGCAAATGGGTTTATAGAGAGAAATCATTTCCCCTCTGAACCTTCATTTTGCTAGATTAAACAAGCCAAGATCTTTTAGTCTCTTCTGGTGAAATAAGATCTCTATTCCCCTGATCATCCTAGATCTTCTCTGATCTGTTCCAATTTAAATCCATCTTTCTTGAACCTGGGTGACTGGAATTGTACACAGTATTCTAGATGAGTTCTTACTAATGCCTTGTGCAATGGAATTAATATTTCGCTGTCTCTACTGGACATACCTATTTGATAAGTCCTAGGTTCACATTTGTCTTTTTCACAGCCACATCCTATTGGTGGATTATAGTCTTCCTATGATTAACTAATTCACTCAGGTCTTTCTCCTCTTTTGTTATTTCAGACTGATTGGCCAAATCTTGTAGCAGAAACACTTGTTATTAGTCCCTAGTGGCATGATTGATCTTTCATTTTCTACTATGCCCTGTCTGACCCATCCCAAACAAAAAGAAAAAATAATTTTCAAATGACAAATGAAACAAGTTTAACTACTGACATCATGTTTTTCTCTCAGGACAAAACCCAGATGAACCTATCCTCACCTCTCGCTGTCCCCCCCCCCCCATATTTTATCTTTAAATTTCAAGTTTTTCTACTGAGACCAGAAACCTTTTACCATGGTATTTCTGTGAGGATGCTGCATTCCAAGGTAGCTGTATTTGCCATGTGATCCTCCAATCACATACTACTCTGATAGGAGTTCCCCTCTTTGGGAAGCTTTTAGCTGGTTTGGAATCAGTTCCAGTGGATGTACCCAGAACCCTTGCACTTCTACCAATTATAGGAAGAGATTGAGACAGCCATCTCTTCTTGGGCCCATTCGTTCCTTTGAGTAATCAATTCCCTGCTCTACTACTTAGGACAATATTACCTTTTACCCTCCTGGGACATTTCACTCCATATTCTTTCTGAAAAATATACTTATGATATTAATATGACGTAATTGAGATGTACTTTATGCAAGATGGCTTAAATAAGATATCACTGGAAAGGTTATGATTTACTGAATGTGATTATCCAATTCGTATGCCTGTATCATTTCTGCATCTGAAGTTAGGAATATTGACTATACATCTGTATTTCAACTATGCTGCTTTGGAAAAGCCAGACAGAGCTGATGGTCCATCAGCGAGGACAATGGACTATATAAAGGCTTGGCCTTTCTGCGGACCCTCCATGCTGCCATGACTCATGGACACTGTGATACTACGGAGTCAGGTGGTCTCTGTTACTAAAACATTAACTGAGATTTCTTGTAACTTTTCCACTGGAAGGGAAGGGGGGAGAAGTTTGGGAAACAAGGATTTCTGCCTTATGTAAATCCTATTTAAGGATGGGGAGGAAGGCAAACAGAACCCCTCCTCTCCGTGGCCTATCTGCCCAAGAGGAAAGACGGCTAAAGCCACCTGAAGGGAACGCAGAGGGGAGGAGGAGTCCAGACTGAGACAGGGATCCAGTCTGAAAAGGAATATAACTGGAACTCTGAGCCACATAAACTTTGCAACCTGCCTAAAATAACATTTAGGGTAAGAAATTACATTTTGTAACCTATTGCTTAAGTATATTGAGCTTATCTTGCATACTTTGGTTTATTTGCTCAGTAATCTGCTTTATTCTGCATGTTATCCCTTATATCCACTAAAAATTCACTTTTCTAGTCAATAAATTTATTTCTTCTTTATAATATAACCCAGTTTATGTAATTTCTAACTGGAGAAGGGGGGAGAGCAAGAAGTTGTGCACATCTCCCTGCACATTGAGGAAGGGGGCGAATTTCATAAAACCTTTGGGTTTGTCGCCCTTAAAGGGAATGGGAACCAGGATGTTGGGGTAAGCCCCTAAGGCTGAATCTTTCAGAGTGGATCTCTGTCTCTGTGTGCAGCTGCGTGTGGCCCTGCCTGTGTATTTGACTAGAAGAGGCTTGTGAGCCTAGCCCAGCAAAGCCAGGTAAAGGGACCCAGGCTGGCAAAATAGGCTGACTCAGTGGCATCCCGGCACATCAGGTGACACCCCAAAGGGCCCAAACCTGTCACAGCTCACCAAGGCCATCTGGACAAGACATCACTATTACTACCATCCTTGTCTACAGGCCTCCCTGTGACGGTGAAATCATAGACTGCGGTTCTTCCTACCACCTGGTAAGTTGCTTCTCTGAGGATCCCTGAATCTAAAGAGCTACTGCAGTGATGCTTAGTCCATCCTTACTGCAAACTATCTTCCACACAAATAGTGGTGAAAATGTTCCCTAGATTTAATCACGCCCAGGAGTTTCTTTCAGGTGATGTGATAATTTCTTTCCAGTGAACTTAGACATTTGCTATAATTAACCAGCTCAAGTCCATTGTGTTCTTGTGTCAATACTGCCCCCAAACCATAAGTATGACTATCTACATCCAATATCAAAAGAGGTTTTTAAACATGGGTAGGCTGAGACAGGACAGTCACAAGAGTCTTCAACTCTGAAAATGCTAAATCATGCTTTGCTGACCACTGAAACTGTTTCCCTCTTTCACCCAACCTATATAATGGTTTTGCAATATTGCAAAACCCACAAATAAACTTTCTATAACAGGAGCAGCATCCTATACAAGTCTGCACATCTGTGAGTGTCTGGGAGTTGTTCACAGCCTCAATTTTCTTTTTGTCAGGGGAAATTCCCCTTCACCTTTGTGTCCTCAAGGTTAATTACTTGTTTTTGAAACAACTCCCATTTCTTTAGTATCAGTTTCAGATTGGGAGTATTAAGCTTATCACAGCTCATTTGTAAATATGTCAGTTCCTGTTCAAAGGTTTTAGCATGGACCAAAATACCATCTAGGTATAGCAAACAGGCTGAAAGTGGCACGCCATGTAATATTCTTCTCGTTAGCTTCTCATCTGTGGCTGAGGCATTATGCAGGCTGAAAGTCATCACTTTAAATTGCCACAGGCCATGTCCTGCTGGGAAAGCAGTCTTCTCCCTGTCCTTTGGATCTACTTCCACTTCCCAATACCTACTTTTAAGACCCAATGTGAAAAACCCAATTGAACCAGCTACAACATCCAGCATATCATCTATTCATGGTGTACAAGAGTTCACCGGGGCTTGACCCTCTGCGGGGTGGAGGGGAGCCACGTCAGTTCATTACACACCAATGGATCCAGAAAAATAGTCTGTCCAGGCATCCCCCTCGGTGGCCCTTGTGGTAGTCCGCGGCACTGTGGTTATGTCTGGCCCCAGCTCCGGCGGGGCAACAACCACTGGGTCAGGAGGCTCAGGCCGTCAGGCAGGGCTGAGCCGTAACAACAGTTATGAGCCCCAGCCCAAGGTCAGGGCGGGGCGACACACACTGGGCCAGAACGCTCAGGTCCTCAGGCAGGCTGAGCAGTAGCAATTTTAAGCCCAGCCCTAGGTCAGGGCAGGGCAATAACCACTGAGTCAGAATGCTCAGGCCCTCAGGCAGGACTGAGCAACAGTAAAAGGCTTCGGCCTCCTCAGCCATGGAGAGGGGGAGTCTTCCACCCAGGAACGGTGGGTCCTGACGTCAGCCTCTGCAGGATCCAGGAGCATGGGCTCATCGCTGCCAGGGCTGGTTGGCAGGTCCGGCAGCTCCTCCAGGTAGTGGGCGTGGGGTAGCTCTGGCTAGTCTGGACGGCTGCCTTGGGCCACAGGAGCTTCCTAGTCTCGAGCTCCCCTAGGGACGTCTGTTCTCTCCAGCAGCTGGGGCCCTACTGAGCTCTGAGGGCCAGCCTTTATAGTTCTGGGTCACCGCCTGACCCTTTGAGGGGTGGGCTCAGAGCTCGCCAGCTCTGTCCAGTCTGGCCTCCGGCTGGGCTCTTCCTCCTCCGGGGCGGAGGGGAGCCACACTGTCTCACTACAATGGTAATGGATATGAATCCTTTAATGTGACTTCATTTACTTTTCTATAGTCCACACAGAATCTGGTGCTGCCATCTTTTTTCTTAACCAGAGCTATGGGTAAGACTGGAGTGCTAGCTAATAGCTCTATTATGTCTTCCTTACGCATTTTCTCAGTGGCCTGTAAAGCTTCTTCCCTCTTTGCTACTGACAAACAGTGAGGTGGCTGTTTAATGGGTCAGTTTGCCTGAGTATTAATCTTGTGCTGGACCAGGGCAGTATAACCTATATTGTTGTTGGATTGGTAGAACAACTCTGATTCCTAACCAGAAAGTCTCTTAGCACAGTCTGGTGCTCCTCATTTGAGTGTACAGCACTGCATTGGAACAAGTCCAGCCGAGACTCTTGAGAGCTCACCTGCCCTCCTTTCCTCCTTTTAGTTTTCTTCTATTCCAGCATTTGCTAGATCTGCAGGTTCACATTTTGCTGCTATGGTTCCCTTCTTTACTATTCAATGCTTGTCAGAAATATTCAGCAAATGAACATGGATCATTCTAAAAGGAAGTATTTCTTCACACAATGCACAGTCAAGCTGTGGAACTCTTTGGTAGAGGATGTTGTGAAGGCCAAGACTATAACAGGGTCCAAAAAAGAACTAGATAAATTCCCAGAGGATAGAGCCATCAATAGCTATTAGCCAGAATGGGCAGGAATGGTGTCTCTAACCTGTATTTGTCAGAAGCTGGAAATGGGCGATAGAGGATGGATGTTCAGTTAATTCTCTCTGAAGCACCTGGCATTGGCCACTGTTGGAAGACAGGATACTGAGTAGATGGACCATTGGTCTGACCCAGTATGGCCATTCTTATGTTCTTGCTGCAAATTGCTACAAACTCAGTGTTTCTCCTTGGAAACTGGATCCCACCCCTGAAATCAGTGTTGTCCTTTAGACCCAATATCTGGGGTCCTGCAGGTTGTTTCCATTAGGAGGAGATATTGATGATGGAGTCAGGTATTTCTTTGATGCAATCCTGTGTATTTACAAAAACTTCAGAAAGTCCTGGTTACCTGAACACAGTAGAAACCAAAAAAAGGCAGTTTTTTTGTTGGCTATTCCAAGCCTCTTTTTTCAGCACTCTACCCCAGAAGTTCTCTTTTAGCTTTCTCTCAGCGTTATGCTACAAGTGTTTCTTTAGCTGTCCTTGGCTTTTTACTGCATTCTCTGTCTGTTTCTGTGGTGTTTCTGGCTGCTTCTCTCACACACATTCACAGATGCATAAAACTGCTTTCTGTGTGTTTGCATTCAGCCCTCTGGTCTCATAGCTCAGCTTCTGACCAGCCTTGCATGTGTCCTGTGTTTTGGGTGGTGGCTACTATTGTTTTCAGCTATATTACTCCAAAAGGAGATTAATTGCTTCTTGTATTTATCCTGAATGAAGTGTGGCTGTTACACCCACTAGCTTCAATGGGGGTTTCATCCACCCAGAATAACACTATATTTCTTTTATAGCAAACCATGTAAAGTGATCAAAGTGAGCTAGAACTGGTTGGAAAAAAATGGCAAATATTTTTGGTAAAAAAAGATATTTTCCCCCAGTTTTATATTTGGCCATTGATTTTCACACTGAAGGAATACAACTAATACAAGGAAGGCTATCAGACTAATCTTTAAACAATGATGAAAATTTGTGCAATGACTTGTTTGTAACAGTAGCTACTGGAATGAGTGAACACTAACCCTTTTCTATGTGACGGGGCAGTAACTTTTTGTAATCACCATGTCCGGTGATTGGAGCCAGGGAATAAAATTTAGTCTCTTATCAGCATACCTGTGTCGCACACTGCACTGTTATTAAAATTATTGTCAAGTGTGGGATATACCTTGTGCTGTACTTGGTTCTTCTCACAACAATGAGGTAACCCATATTATTACAAGATGCTTACTGTGGTCTCTTTGACATGCCCAATTTGACTGGCTGGCTGTTCCTGTACTCTCTTGTTTATAACGTTAGCCACCTTTGAGGAAAAGGTGAATTCCTACTCTTTCAGTGTGGCGCACGGGGCTGTAATAGGCATTTTTAGGAGTCAGCCTGCTACTGAATCTTAGGTACACAAATAGCGAGTCTGTGGGGAGATTATACTATCCCCTTGTTCCACTTCTCTTTTTTCCTCTCTTTTAAACTAGTAGTGGTGTCATGTGCACCTCTGGCAGAGCTGCAAAGAGCTACCCCATTCAAGAGCTAGCTAACACCCCTGCACACACAACTTTCCAAATTTAGGGGCATTCAACAGCATATAGAATATTGGAAAACTGAATTATTCTGATATTCCACAGACTATGTTGCTTTTCCATTTTCATAACCAGGACTGCAGAGTGAGCAGCAAGTGCGTTGGTAGGAATTCACTGCCATGATGATGGTAGCAAAACTGGCACAAATGTGGCCATGCAAAGTATTGGTCAGCTATGTTTGACTACACTGGGAGTGGGTATTAATAAAATTGAAAGGCTTTTCTACAAAACAATGTATTGATGGATGATTAAAGATTTTGAATATAGTCATTTCTACTCCATTTTTTTCTCTTTCTTTACCATTATTTGTTGAGTCAGATCAGTGTGATTAGCATGGTTTCAAACCTGATCTCTACTTCAAGAACCTTACAAGTGAAATATGACAGTTTGGTGTAATTCTAAATAGATTATAGGGAGCTCCTTAAATCAAGGCACTGAAGCACAATGCATGGTATATTCAATTTCACCGTGAGCTTTATTGATTCTGTCTGCCCTGCTATGCTATTTACAAAGCACTGACTAAACTCCAGTGCTTAACTTGTGCCAGGGCTGAGCCCCAGCACCTCTAGGCTTGCTGCATCAGTAAAAAAATTGCTTGAGCCCTGGAACCTCTTTCATTACAAATTAAGCACTGTGAAACTTCTCAGATCCTGCCCCAGCACTACACTGGGCTCACTATAAAATCCAGAACCAATTCTCTGAAGGCAATCTGTTCTTGGAGAATCTGGCTTTGCATGTTCAGCAATATCTCACATACTGACTTGGAGCCAAATTCAGGTCCTAAACATTTTTACTGGGTAGAATGGACACAGGATCCTGCAAGAGTTGTGAGAATGTGGGCCTGTGTTCAGACAAACACAGCCACATACTCTGCCCCTTTGTAGATTAGTCTTGCAGTGCAAAGGAGTAATCTGCAAGAGATGCTAGGAGATCAGGTCAGTATGTCTTTAAATATACAGCCTATGGTGCTTGACTCAGGCCCCATCCTGGAATGCCTTTCATGGTTTACGCCTCTGTTCTACAAATTGTGTGGAGTCAGGCCTTTTGAGCACGTCTATGTGCAGCTGGAGCTCTGAATTTTGGCCTTGGAGACTAAAGCCTTCTAAAGCCTAAATTAAGACGGATATAATAGCCAGGACATTGGGTTTTGAAAAATGCCATGGGATCTTTAACTTCTGGCAGAAATGAGCAGACAAGACCTCAGATGAATGTGTCATTCAAAGACTGAATTAGAAAGTAATCAGGTCCCTGAATAGTGTGAAACAGGAAATTGTAATGGGGGGATGGGATATGGCTGCAACACGAGTAAGGATTTCAGCAGAAAAAGGGTCAAGAACAGCGCTGGCAGTGTCCCAGAAATTATATGCAGACTTACACAGATGGTGATATGGGAGGAAAAAATAAGGTTAAGTTCAAGGATGACTTCAAGATTTCTACTTTTTGGAACAAAGTAAAGGTTTACATGAGGAGAGTGATAGCAAAGTCTGCAATGAGACCAAGGGCTTGTCTACACTACCTGTCGGATTGGTGGGCAGCGATCGATCCAGTGGGGGTTGATTTATCATGTCTAGTATAGATGTGATAAATTGACCAGTGAGCACTCTCCCGTCGATTCCGGTACTCCATCAGAATGGGAAGCGCAAGCGGAGTCGATGGGAGAGTCTCAGCTGTCGACTTACTGCAGTGAAGAGACTAAGTAGATCTAAGTACATCAACTTCAGCTATGCTATTCACATGGTTGAAGATGCATATCTTAGATCAACCCCGCGCAGTAGTGTAGACAAGAGAACTTTCTACCCAGGCAGTGTTTGATGCATTCAGTAGTAGGAAGATCTGGGATAGCCAGGATCTGGCAGAATCAAAAGATACAAATATATTGGAGACAGAAGTATCAGAGAGTGAGTCCAGGCAGATGTAAAAATGTGTGTCCTTTCTTTAGAGATGATGGTCAGCAGTTGAGGCTACCCATGAGACATCTCAGAGAGATACTATAACATAGAAGGATAGAATCAGTACTGGAATGGACTTAGAGAGGCCATCTAGTCTAGTCCCCTGCACTCGTGGCAGGACTAAGTACTATAGAGAGAGAAAGAACAAAAGTTAGGGCTAGAATCTTGAGAATTCCACAAGGGGAGGGTTGGAGGAAGGATGTGAATCCTCCACCAGAAATTTAAAAGGAGTAGCTAGGTAGTATTAAATGCATGACAGGCAAGCGCTAGGGACACCAGGTTTCTGCTTCAGTCGTGCATGAAAGGAAGAGCTATCTTCAACAGCATAAGATCAGACCAGGACTAGAAGAGAGAGGTTAACTGCTGTGGCTAAATTTTCATATTTCTCTTTTCATCAAGACTACATTTAGAGTTAGGATTTTCCTGTACAGTACCAGCAACCAGAATATTTGCAAATAAGCATCTTCAAGAAAAATGCATAATCTTCCAACTTTGAGAAGATATTGAGATTTTGATAGTAGTATTTTTTCCTGAAGCAACTATCATTTGTCATGAATTGTTCTGAATGACAGAACTTTGAAATTATATGCAACATCAAAATGTAATCTATTTGCAAATCGGTACTTCTGTATGCATCTGGCCCATACGAATTCATTTGGCATGCATAGTGATATCTTCACTGTTCTCTAGCATTCTGGATTGGTGAAGAACATAATTCATAGATCCATATATTGTAAGGTCAGAAGGGAGCTTTAAATCATCTAGCTCCAGTATAACACAGGCCATAGAGTTTTACCCAATTACCCAGCGGAAGTGTGCATGTGTGAATGATGGTATTTTACAGTACTTGTGTAAGCTATTTTATTAGTAACGATATGTTGGCACTGGATCAAATTCATCATATATAACTCCGTTTACTTCAGTGAATCATTAAATTGGTAAATTATATCTGATGATTAAAGCAGAGACTGGGCGTCAGGTCTGGATTCTTTTCCAAAGCTGCCACTCACTGGTTATGTGATCTTGGGCAAATCACAATATCATTTTACCTCATTCTATCCCTCTGTGAAAAGTAGTACCTCCACCTCCACAGTCTTAGTTCAATTAGTACTGGGGAATCAAATCTGACATCCTTGGACAAAATACATTATATGAGTACACGTACTAACAGATACAGCATTCAAGAATGACACTACTATAGCTATACATATTGGAGTCATTCAAACTTAGCTGGCATCCATTCTGAATGTTTGGAAACCTGGTCACAACATGATTTTATACTCTCAGACTGTAACCATTGTGTTACAAAAGTTGCATCCTCTGAAATGGAGAAAGTGTTACTAGCCTAAATATTAGTACATCAGAGGAGTCTTTTTTTTTTGTCAATGTGTTTTCTTGGCATCCAATATAACTCTGGCCATGCTCATTTAGATGAAATTGCTGTCTGATGTAAAATGCTTCTAATTTCAATATAGGAACTTCTGTGGCTTTCTACAAGTAGCTCAGTGCCACTAACTGTGAGCTCAGTCATGCTATTGTAAGGAACAGTGCTCTGACCTTTCTTCACTATCTGCTGCTCTTTCCTTCCATATACCCAGTCATCTCCCCCCTACATGCTATTCTCTCTCCTCCTCACTCCACTAACACACAGTATCCAGTCAAAGTGTAAGGAAAATATTGCAACCCTAAATTTGCACAAGATTATACCATAAACAGTGAGGGAAGAGAGACATTTGTGAAGGTTACAAAATAACCTTGATAGAATTCTGTTAACACAATCTTTTGAACAAAGGAAGCAAGTACTTTCTTTTCAATGAAAGATATAGATGTGTTTAACTGTCTCTGTCTTTTTAAGCAGAGACATTACTGAAATGCTTCACCCCACAGAGCTCAGCTCAGTTTTTGTCTATCACTGATTTAATGGCAATGGCCACCATACAGTTTAAATACATCTTGATTAGTAACTGAAAGGGTGTTTGTATAGTTGATTAGTAATCAGATATCAGAAGGAAAAGATTTGTTTTGCAATCCAGAGGGACGCAATGTATTATTTCAAACAAATCAAAAATGTCACATTCAAAACAGTACTATGTAGAACTACAAAGGAGGAGCTGTTTTGATCATGCATTATCATCTACGGTAATCAACATTTCCCATTCCTAGAAGAGTGATAGGCAAAAAAAATTAACAGCTGCTTGAGGTTTTATCACTCTGGGGAAGGAAATTCACACATTTCCCCAGGAAAAGGTTAGGTAGAGGCATCTTTCATGGAAACATCATTTAGACAGATTGGTTTAAAGAGGTCCACTATTTATACAAATTCAATCCTCAACAGCTGTCTAATGTTGGTTAAACCAAAAGCCAAAATCTATGTTTGTTTAACTCATAATTGGTTTATTTCCATAATATTGACATTATAGGGAAAAGGTGCATTTAAAACACAAGCCACTTTAACAGTGCTTGGACTGGATGCCAACTTTAACAATGCTATAAACTACAAAAGATATGAAAGGGAAAAGGCCAGGACTACCTCTGCTATGTATAATAGGATTAGTATAAGCTAATTACTCTTTCTGCATTAAATTATACTTCCTACCTAAGTTTCAATCTAAGGCATTTCATCACAATGTCTAAATGCGGTATCTAAAACACCTGAAACTTGTCAAAATCCCTGATGTATAATACTACAATGTAGCCTCACTTTATCTGTAAATTTCCTTTAACAATACAACACTATTTTTAAGATGCTGTTATAATACTTGGGAAAAAAAGAAAAAAGTATCCTACCGTACCAGTTTGTATTTCTTATCCATGAGTTAATAGGAGTTTAGATCACTTTTCTTACAGTCACAGCAACAGCTCTTCCCTTGAAGTCAGAGTGAATTGTGAGAGGTGCAGTGATCCTGGCTTGTTTTGTTTGTCCACTGTATCGTTTACTTTTGAGATTGATCCAACGCAGATTAAGTCAGGGTGCCAGCTGTCCTTGGAGGACAATGGCTCAATTGGAAGATGCCTTTGGAACAAAGGAGCTGTTTCCAGGATTGATTTTACATGCACACATGTGACCTTTGCCTCAAATGACTCTGTGGAAAGTGTCATCACACTAAAAGACCTGCTTTTAAATGAATCACTCTGACGCCCATCAGTAAGGCCTTTTAACCACATACACGTTCAAGAGAGGTCACTCTGTGTAGAGATAGCAATATGATGCAAAGTTCCTTTTAATCATTTCACAGAATTAATTAATGGGTCTAATTATTTTAGGTCTCTTTCAAGATCCTTGGCTAAATTCTTCAAACTTGGGTGCTTAAAGTCAGGCACCTAAATCCATATTTAGGTACTTAAATAAAGGTGCCCTGATTTTCAGAAACTCTGAACACTCTCAGCTCCTATTCATGGCAGTGGGAACAGCAAATTTGGCCATCTTTACTATGGTGCATAAATATAGATTTAGGTGCCCAACTGCAAGCATCCAGATTTCAAAATTATGGCCGTTGGTTGGTTTTTTTTACATGACTTTATTGTATAGAATTTTATATTCATTCCTGCACTGCACATGCATTTTTAAACAGATTCATTGTATCCAGGCATTCATTGAACTAGATTAATCAGAAATTGAACAAATCCATGTTTTTCCTGTTTATGGAATATCTGTGGGAAAATGGTTTGTGAGCATATAATTAAAGACTGTTATATGCAGAATGAGAGAGTCAAACTAAAGTTGCATAGACAATCTTGACTGTGGCATTTCCAAACTTCTGAGCGCTGGGCTTTGCAACTTTAATAATATTCCTTTAACATAGTTTTTGTGGGCATCATATAGATATAGAAATCCAATTAAAATATTGTTGCATTTGAACATTATTCTGCAGCGCCTACAACCTAAACATTTCAGCATGGCAATAATTCATGAGAGCCAGCAAGCGAAACAGAGGCGAAACAAATTAACTCGAACACTTCACAATTACAGCACATCAGTGCTTTTCAGCCATACAGCACAAAGTACTTTACGAAGGTGGACAAACCATTTTAACCCTGTTTTACAGAGGGAGGAAAATGAGGTGCATAGAGGCCAGCCAGCACGTTAATTTCAGAGCCAGGAACACAACTCAGGGAAGGATGTCTTATCTGCAACTATTCTCATTTTCAGATGGAAAGAAATGCAAAAAATAAACACTCGGGACCAGTGCTGAAAAGTAAATTAGATTTTTAAGTATTTGCTTTAATAATACAATGCTTATTAACCAAGAACTTTGTATTATAAATAATGTACACTTACTGTGACAGTGTCCCCATTAAGCTTAAGCCAGAGCCTATTGAAGCCAATAGAAAGCCTGATTATACATTTCCTGCCACTACTAGAAGGAAGGAGGAGTGAAACAGACATCTATGGGTTTCCCTCCCATCTAAATTAGCATCAAAATACTTTCCACTAAAACGTGTAACAATAACTATACATTCTGTGAATATGGGGTAAAAGGCTACCCCAAAATTTTCTACTGCATTCCAGACTTTAAGGGAGGATGGCAAAGACTTGTAAATAGCGTAGTTTCATGAAGCCAGAAGAGACCATGGTGATCATCCAAGCTGACCTCCGGGTAACACAGACCTTAGGACTTCCCTGAATTAACTACTGCTTCAGGCTCAGTGTCTGTGGTTGAACTGGGGCATATCGTTTGGGAAAACATTCAATCTTGATTTTAAAAGATTGAATGGAGATCCAATGAGAAGTGAGCGACTGAAAACACCTATTGAATCAGCCAGAGCATCTCCCCATCACATGGAGGATTGTTCTCTGCACTACATGTTCTAATGTTTTTTCCAGTTAACTTTTAAAAGTCCTAGGCAGTAAGCCTCTGCCACTTCCCTTGGAGACTATTGCACAGCGTAAAACAGCTCACTGTCAAACTATTTTTTGCTTGATCCTGCTATTCAGCCTAAATTTTCAATCTCTTAATTTCATCACGTGCCCTGATCAGCACAGCATTTAATGGCTTGTTAATGGGACTTGATCATGTGCTTAAACTTAAGCATATGCCCAAATGCTTTGCTAAATCCAGAACTATATCCTCATGTATCAGCCTAAATTGTTTCTCTATATCCTGGGTGTTTATATATTTCCAGCATTTCTAGACATTCGTCATATCCCTCCCCAACAAAGTTACCTTTCAGACTGGAGATAATTAGCTTTTTAAGTGTTTCCTTACATCAATATTTGTGCTAGACTGACGTGTAAATAGCTTACTGGATTTTTGTACATATTTTAATAACATAGCATCTTGATCACATAATTGTTTATTTCTGCTTCTTTGAGCAATATTCAATTAATATAAATCTTAGTTTCAACCCATTCTCATTTTATATAAGTTAATGCAAAATATCTTATGAAGCAAAAGCCTTATTATGCTCCTGTTGAGGCAATCTCAAAGAACAGGACTAGATCCCAGGTAGGATAGCGTTACGTAGGCTTGTAGTAAACACAGTTGAAAGAGATTTTATGAGAATGCTCTAACTTCCTGAGACAGTTTTGAATTGGACAATTTATGGTTTAAAATGAATGTGTCTCCCTATCAAATTATGGTTTTTAATATTTGAAATGGAAAAAATAACCGTTTCCATTATGGTACCTTAGAGCAGTGAATCTCAACCACGGGTCTGGGGCCTCCTAAGAGGCCACAAGTAGGCTCATGGGATCCGCCAAGCAGGGCCAGAATTAGACTCTCTGGGGCCCAGGGCAGAAAGCCAAAGCCCCACCTCCTGGGGCTGAAGCTGAAGCCTCAGCAATGTAACTTTGTGGGGGCCCCTGTGGCATGGGGCCCCAGGCAACTTCCCTGTATGCTATCCCCTAACACAGGGGTGGGCAAACTTTTTGGCCTGAGGGCCACATCGGATTTTGGAAATTGTATGGAGGGCTGGTTAGGGGAAGCTGTGCCTCCCCAAACAGCCAGGCATGGACCGGCCCCGGCCCCTATCCAACCCCTCTGCTTCTCACCTCCTGACAGCTCCCCCCAGACTCCTGTCCCATTCAACCTCCCTGTTCCCTGATGCCCCCCCCAAGATCCCTGCCCCAGCCATCCCCGCCACTCCCTGTCCCCTGACAGCCCCCAGAACCTCCACCCCTGAGTGCCCCCCACTGCCCCATCCAACCCCTCCTCTCATTTCTGACTGCCAGCTGGGACCCCGTCCCATCCAACCACCCCTTCTCCCTGTCCCTTGACTGCCCCCCACCCCCTATCCAACTCCGTCTCTCTTTCCTAACTGGACTCCCCAGGAACCCTGTCCCCATTCAATCCCTGTTCCATGCCTTCTGACCCCTGGCCACCACCTCGCCCCCTGACCACCACCCAGAACTCCCCTGTCCTCTATCCAATCCCCCCTGCTCCCTGACCCCTTACTGCGCTGCCTGGAGCGCTGGTGTCTGGCTGCCCAGCTGGAGCCAGCCATGCCACTGCGCAGCATAGAACACCAGGTCAAGCCGGGCTCTGCAGCAGCACTGCCACTGAAGCTCGCAGCCCTGCCACCCAGAGCATTGCACTGGCGGTGCGGTGAAATGAGGCTGCAGGGAAGAGGGAGCAGCAGAGGAGGGGTCAGGGGCTATCCTCCCGGGCCAGGAACTCAGGGGCTGGGAAGGAGAGTCCTGTAGGCCGGATGTGGCCCACGGGCCGCAGTTTGCCCACCTCTGCCCTAACACTAGCCCTCGCTTTTGTATGCAGAAAAGCAGTTGTTGTGACACCAGTGGGCAGTGGAGTTTTTATTGCATGTTGGGGGAGGGGAAGGGGCTCAGAAAGAAAAAGGTTGAGAACCGCTACACCAGAGCACAAGTAGGGTTTATTCATTTATTTAGTCTCTGACTAGAAAGGATGTTTTCTTTTTATGCAATTAGCTATAGAGCTAGTTTTCTTGGGTGCTGGGAGAAAAGTCTTGTTATATAACAGATAACTGAAATTATTTCATGTATCAACGGCATTAGGCTGGTGATGTATTAAACAGATGTATTAGAAAGCCAAACAAAAACAAAGTAGAGGTTCCAGAAAGTAATGTTAGATCCAAAGATTACAAATCATAGTCTTTATCCTGCAAAAGGATCCATCTCCGGGGAGGCCCACTGACGTTGATTGACTCTTCAGGACAGGGACCATGACTTCATATGTAGCATGGCATGGATCTTATTGGAATCCTAATCACAAATAATAATAATGCAATCCCATTGCAGGATTCAGTATCTAAAAGGTGTGATCCTGGGAGGTACTGAATGTTGAGGGCATCTGGCAGGATAGAGCCTGAGGCCCAGATCATCTAAGGTATGTACTGAAATCAATGGATGTTAGGTACCTACATACTTTTGGGGATCTGGACCTGTGGGCTTAATTTTCAGAGATTCTGAGCAAAGTACTACAGTTCTAACTGAAGTCAATGACAGCTGACAGTCCTTAGAGCCTCTGAAAGCCAGGCTCTTAACCACTTGATCATGCACAGTCAGAGGGAAGTTCTAAATACTTAAATCAGGTCACTTGTTAGATGCCTAAATATGGATTTCAGGATCTAACATGAAGCTTCTATTTTTGAAATCTTGTTTACATATGTCCCAATATGCTAGAAATTCAGAAATGGTGAACATTGTTTATCTGACCCTTTGTAATCCTTTTATTTTGGTGTTTGTTTTATATCTGTATTGTGGTAAACAAAATACATCAAAAACACCATTCCAGCTGTCAAGTGTGTCATGGAAAAAAATGAAAAAAAAATAGTACTTTTGCAGAATCTGCATTGCAGATATTCATGAATAAAAGATTGTGACTTATAAAGCAAACACACAACCTCTCCATAATATTAATCTGTTCCATATTTCATTTTTGGAAGTGAATGATGGTTGAAAAATATCCTTAGGGTTTATTGAATGTATTGCTTAACCCAGCCACTCACCCCCTGAGCAGTGGAACGTGGTGTGGTTCTGCTTCATTAGGAGCCTTTCATAGCTTCTATGCCTGGGGTTAGTTTCACCTACTGTGAACAGGTTTATGCATGAAGAATGGATTCTTAGATTTTTGTGGCCGGAACTGTACTGCAATAGGTAATACTATACAAGCACAATTCCAAAGTCTGAGTTAATAGAAAAAAATTATTCTGATCTGGTGCCTGTATAGGCAAGGTTTGAGTCATATCCATCCTGTAATCTGAATGGATGATGATAATGATGTACAGTATCTATTTACTTTGGCATGTTTTCCACCGGTGTTGTATGTCTTTAATTTACTATGTTGTAGCTAGGGATCTGTTAGTTCTTTAATTTTCAATAGTTTACCCTTTATCCATAAATATTTTCTTTGGTCTGAAACATTTTTTTTAATTTACTTTTTCCACAGGGAGACAGATTGAGTTATTCTTTATCTCCTGTTAAGAAATGGCTGGTAAAAAATATAGATCTTTGCTCTTAAAAATGATCAGATTCTGATGTCCTGTGGCAAGGAATTCCACAGCTTAAGATCTTCTACCAAAAAGTCACTGGTCCCAACTTCTGAAATTTCACCGTGGGCTCTGTTCACCCATTCTGTCACAGTGTTCCCAGTAGCTAGACCTTCAGCTGGTGTAAAGTGGTGCAGTTCCAGTGAGCTATACCAATTTAGGGTCTAGTCCATTGAGGGCAGCTAACACAGTGGGTCTTGAATGGAGAGATGGTCTATATGATAAGAGGAGCTGGGGAGGGGAGCTAGGGAGGTCTAAGGACCTTTCAGCTTTGTAGCTGAACAATTCTGCACTGGTGCGGGGAGTGGGGAGGGAAAGTGGCTGATTTTAAAGGTTGCTGTCATTTGTAAAATCTATGAATTTGCTGAGGGTAGCTTGAAGACTGGTTTACCTCTTATCACTCTAGGTATTATACTGGATGTTCCAGGTCAGGGGTAAGGTCAGAAAGGGAGCTACAGGTCAGGGCAGCATGGGAGAGTGGAATAGTACTGGCAGCTGATAGGATCCTAGGCCCCTGTTGATTCTATAGCTAACATCCTTACCCCTTTGATCTGATCTCTTCCCCTCCCCCTACCCCCAATCTCATTATTCTCTGCAAGGAGGCCTCACAGGCAAAATGTTGGCTCCTTTTATTGTTTTTTGTTTCTTTCCAAGGCAAATATTTCTGGACTGCTGATCCTACCCCCCTTCTTCCCTATCCCATAGTCCTACCCCCAAACAACCTTTCTAGAATCTAGAGCAGACATGGGCTGAATCAGCACCACACACAGCTTTAAAATTCCAGATCTTGTGCAATATGTACAAGTGTTTTAAATGAGATAGTATCCTATATAAATTCAGGATTGTAACCAGGTGACCTAGTAAACAAAACATTCGAGAAGTTTGTTATACAGAACTGGGCCAAAAAGGGAAAGTCACAAACTTCAAGGCTGCCCTTATCAAGAGTAGAGAATCCAGTGGTTAAGGAAAGTTTTAACAATTTTCCAGCAAAATGTTTGTTGTCAATGTCAGAATCTGCATATGTAACTTAAGGAATTGGTGAACCAGTTTGGTGAGTATAAAAACCACCCCAAACTATAAATTTTTCACCAAATCAAACATGACACTTCTGTACAGGGTTGAATAAATTTGGTTATGGAGCCTTTCTATCTCCCTGACCTCGCCTCTTTCTACAATAGGACCCTTACCTTCTAATCCTCAACAAGCAACTCCTCCCACTTTTCCTAGCAGACCCCTGGTCTCCCCACTCCCCCTCTCTCTTTGTAATCTCATCCTCTTGACTCCACAACCCTTCAAAATCTCCCCTGTAGATTTCTACAGGGTTCAATGACCAGGGGTCACTACTACTATAGCCAGAGAAATTGGAGTTACTTTACAGAAATTTCACATCAGCAAGCAGAGGGTAGAGAGTTTCTCTAAAAGGCCCTGGAGAGCTACTTTCAGTGCTGTGTACTGGACACCTCAGTCCCAGGAAAATATCAACAACCTAAAGGTAATTCAGAGAACAGCAATGATAATTAAAGGGCAGAAGGGACTGATTTAGGAGGGAAGACATAGGTTAGATATAGATATGGGAAGATATATGTGTATATATGTACAACTTACTGTAATGGACAATGAAGAGAAGTTGGAATGATAATAACTAACAAGTATCTGAGGGATGTAAGAACCTAGAAATCGTTTTTGGTGGTATAAGGTGGGAAACTGAGTAAAGGGAAAATTTCCAAATCGAGGGACTGTGGAACAGTCTCCCAAAGGAAATGGTGGAAGCCACAGACTGTAAATAGTTTAAAAATAGAGTGGAGCAAGCACTTGAGAATGTACTACAGGGAACCATCCTTCTCAAGGATGTATAAGATAACCTAATACTGGGGGGGGCTCCTGATTATTACAGTGCTCTGGATTTCATAAACAGAAGGGAATACTTCCGAGACAGCTTTCAAATATATGAATTTATACCATTTTTAAAATAGGGCCTGATCCAAAACCTGTTGAAATCAACAAAAGGCTCTCCTTGGACTTCAAAGCCCATAGTGAGTTTGCCGCTGCTGAGAAGTGATGTAGTGGCAGTGGAGACCAGCATCCTCTACTTAGAACAAACAGATACACTGCCCACCCCTGCTTAGTCAATGCGCCTCAGTGAAGAGGCCTGGGGGCAAGAGGGGAAAGGCGACTCCTTGCTTCTTCAGTCCTTGTTTCTTGTTCAGAGGGGAAAAATTACAGAGGCAGGGCTTTTGGGTTCTACACACATGGACTGAGATCACCAACTTGAATATCATATTTAATTATATGAGGCCTTCATAATCTGACTCCATTTGATTTGCAAAATTTGTTTTATGTTCCTGCTCTCAATTTGTGGTCTGCTTCTGATTAGCTATAACATCTGTGCCCTTTTATCAGACCCCCTTGTGTTTTCCTCACTGATGCTTTTAGAGGGTGGTTTTCATTTTAATCTTTTTATTGTATTTTAAATGGTTTTTTATTGTGATGTACATCACCCTGAGTGCTTTGGCAGCGCATGTGAGGCGGGGGGAAGGTGCTTTAATAAGAATAAATTATTTTGTGCAATAATGAAGAATAGGACTTTTGAACATTTGGTTTCAACTTGAAGGGATTCTTTTCCACATAAGAATCACTGTGAGGATTTTCTTTTTCTATTATTAAGTTCTAACAAAGCAGTGCTTTGTTAAAAGCTGTAGTTTTTCTATTTTTTTTTTTAATTTCTTCACTTTATAGTCATGTTTGTTGTAGTCCTGCTGTTTCTCATTACATCATAAAGCACTTGATACATGTGAAAATTACTCTACTGATATTCTTTTACATTTTTAATTACATCATTTTGCGTTTTTTCTGGGTAAGAAATAGTTATTTCTTTTATATATAATGGTTTCTGGAGGAAAAATAGTTCTATAAAATAAATCAGTACTTCCTCTCTATAAACACATTTAAAGAAATATGCAGATTATTACAAATCGATTGGCTGCATTCACAGCTGAATCAGATCATTCAAAAAAATTAAGTCGTGAGTCACAAAATGTATTCACCCTCCTTGGAAAGTCTTCCTTTTCATGGCCCTGATCCTGCAAACCTGAGAAACTTTACTCCCTTGAGTAGTCCCATTGAGTTCTGCATGAGAGTTTGCCAGAAGCATGCCTAGATTTACAGGGCCACTTAAACCAACATACCAGTTTTGAATGTTATTTTTCCCCATAAGTCATGTCACATTAAACCCTTTTGCCACCTTGACTTCATCGATTTAGTCCCTGCCTTGCTGCTCCCTTAAGCCCCAGTTCAGCAAATCAGCAAGTGCTTTGATTAATTGGAGTATACTGAGGCATGTATTTAAATGCTTTGCTGAATCTGTGCCTTAGTCACATTTCCTCATTAATGCCTATTTTCATGCAGCGCTCTACATGCTTGAAACAGTCTTCCACTTCCTGTCTGCCAAGCCCTCTCACTCCTTCAAATGCTTTCTTAAACTCAACTTCTTCCAGCCATCCTACTCACACTCACACCTTCCCTCACTTGAGCTATTGCCTCCTTTTCAGGGGAGAGACACAGGGCCACCCGGGGGTGGGGGGACAAGTGGGGCAATTTGCCCCAGGCCCCGCAGGGGCCCCCACAAGAGTTTTTCCGGGCCCCTGGAGTGGGGTCCTTCACTCACTCCAGGGGCCTCAGAAAACTCTCCCGGGGCCTGGGCCCCTGGAGCCTCTTCCGCTCCGGGTCTTCAGCGGCAATTCAGCGGCGGGGGGTCCTTCTGCTCCACGACCTACCACCAAAGTGCCGGGGTCAGGTCCCCTGAATCCTCTGGGCGGCCCTGGAGGGACTTGTCTTATTAAACTCAATGATCTTTGGGGCACTATTATGTTGTGCTTTGTAAAGCACTATGTATATTGATTTCAGCAGCAGACAAATAATTACCCCCACCACAACCCATCAAACTACCAGTCTAGGCTGGATTCTGACCGATGACCTTGAGATAGAGGACCAGATGTATATCTGTGTATATCAAAGAAGCTCCACTCACCTCCAGGCAGTAGAGCTGCATCATTTTATACCAGTTAATTTCTACACTGTATTTCCATTACCAGTCCTCTGAGGCAGAAGTCTTTCTCTAAAGCTACTTCTCTAAAGCTATATCTCACTTTGTGTATAAATAAGCACCCCAGTACAATGCAAATCTATTTTGATCTTATTTTTAGGTATCCTGTGAAGTTAGCTTAAATTATAGTAAAGACAAACATATTTTGGTTACATAACATTCAAGATGGAAAATGCAGGGGAGATAGCAAACTTTACAATGTTTTATTTGCACTCAGTGAAAACACATAAGAGTAAGGGCTTTTATTGATGTTTGCACTTCCAGATGACAGGAGTCAAGGTAAAAGTGCCTTGTTTGTCTTCTTATCACCTTTCCACTGTGATACAAAAACAGGAATCAGTTAATTACTCCAGACACCTAAGGGGTCAGATTGCAACATGAAGGGTTTGGAGCCTTTTCCTTGTAAATGATGTCATGAAAAACCTTGTGTGTTTCCTTCCTCTCTGTACATGTGTCTTTTATGAGCAGCTTGTTAGATTTGTGAGTTGTTTATGCTGTCAAAGTTATGGCTACTCGTATTCACTATTTCATATAGACCAAGATTTTAAAAACAGGTGCAATGTTAGGCTCCTAAATCCCTATTTAGGCACCTAAATAAGTGGACTGATTCTCAAAAGTACTGAGCACCCAGAATCTCCCACTGGAGGCAATCGAGTTAACTAGGTCTTTTTTCCCCTGTCTAGCCTCTAACTCAACCCAGCCTCACTTATCCACTGTCTGTACAAATTCTCCACTGCCCCCAACATCATCAGTTTCTTGTTTCCAGTGCATCAGTTGGCCCCCGCAAACCCACAAGCCTCAATTCATTGCCCCTTACTCGGGTCCATATAAATTATCCACCTCTCCAGACAAGCCAATCAACATCTGCCCCAATGTGCATTATTCCCCCCTTAGCCCATCTATCCATCCATCCATTCATCAACTGTACACGAGCACTCCTTATCCACCTTGCTCTCTACCTTCCCCCGCTCCCCAGTCAAATGTTTCTCTAGCCCCATCCCTTCCCTCACAGACTCCCAAATGTCTGATTCCGTCCTTCATTTTCCCTGTTGCCTCCCCAGCTAATTCTCTGGCTTCCACTCCTTCTCCTGCCCCAGCCAGCACCACACCTCCAGACATTATTAAATAACCCCTGTGGATTGTGAACTCCCAGCACTAACTGAAGTGGCAGAGGTGTTGAATCTTAAAGATGTCCTTTCTCTGAAAGATTTCTCAGCTGTTTAAGCTAAATAGGTGTCAACAAAAAGAAATAAACAATCTAAATTAAAAAATCATTTCCCCTTTCAGTTAATCAGGTTTCATTTTTTTGATGCCAGTTCTCCGGCAGACATGCCAAACTCATGAAAAAAACGCAGAAAATAGGATTTTTTTTTTTTTTTTTTGGCTTAATTGGCTTGTGAGTTGCTTGTTGGGTAGTTTTTGGCTTGTAGTTTGTTGCGTCCTTTTTTTAGATCGGCTCCCAGCAAGCAGGGGCAAGGGGGAGGAAGAGTCAAGGGTGCATATCAGGCCCACCACAGTCCCAGACTGCACGCCAGGGGGATCTAGTCACATGGAGTGTTGGAGACCTTAGGGATTGGCTTGTTTTGGCCTTGTTTTAAAATGGGATTAACTTGATTTTTGGCTTATTGTGAAAGTCGGGGTACTTATTTACTGCGTTAAAATTGTCAAGTGTGTTCGCTGGGTGGTCATAAAGATTCCCAGGGGAGAAAAGAATTAAAATTTTAACATAAAAACAAGCAGGAAAAATATTTAAAAAATTAACAACTTTTCAGGCTGGCTTCATTCATCTAAAAGCAGCAAAATAGGGCACAATCTCTTTTCTTTTCCTTTTTAAATGATCCATAAGGTACTTACAGTTCTTGAAACTGAAGAGCTGACTGGTAATCTATTTAATTTGTTGAATACCTTCCTGAGAGTTTAGGCTTGGGATTATGTTGTAGGTACACGTACATTTGTCTAGGTAATCCTGACCTTATTTTTAAACTTAAAAACTGAAACATACTCACCTGAAAAGCTAATAATTTGATGTTCTGTTACAAGAATTCACCCCACTCTTCACTAATGAGAAAACTAACTAATTGGAGCACCTCCTGGAACCATACAAATAAAACAGTAACATTATAACTTGAAAAGAGCTAGGGAGGTATTGTCTTCCTATAGCAAAGTGTCAGTGTCTTGCCGCTGTGGCTCTCTCTAATGTTTTCCCCATTCATCTAACACTGGAAGTGAGAATCCAAATAGCTAAAGCAGAACTCCAGAGGAAGCCAAACTTCCAAAGCTGTTCCATGAAAGGCCCTTTCTGGCCATTAAAGAGTTTTATGGAGACTGCAGCCATCAAACCTTAGTCGGCCTTTTGTATCTGTCTTTCATCAATCGAATTCCAAGATGACCGTCCCACTAGTATCTGTTAAAGACCCCCTAAGGGGTCACAAATCCCTGGTTGGGAAACCTGGGACAGGACTTCAGCTGTGCAGAGCATCCCCCCCACCTGAAGCTCCAGCTTGTAACATCTTTCAGCTGGAACAGCAGTTGGCAGATTTTTGTACACTATAGGCTGCTGCAAAACCAACTTCCCTCCCTGCCCCAGCCCTTCACCTTCCTGGAACCTATGAGTGGGCCTAGATTTGTGAAAGAATAATATTAAGACAATGATAAGGAGAAATTATAAAACTCTCTCCAGTGTGATGAATTAGTTATACTTCCCTTCATTTTATAATATGGAGATATATCTATCTCCTAGAGCTGGAAGGGACCCTGAAGAGTCATTGAGTCCAGCTCCCTGCCTTCACTTGCAGGATCAAGTACTGGTTTTCTCCCCAGATCCCTAACCAGCCCCCTCAAGGATTGAGCTCACAGTCCTGGATTTAGCAGGCCAATGCTCAAACCACTGAGCTATGCCTCCCCTGTTTTTGGAGCTAGGCTCTTTATTTCCCTCTGTGTGGTTGGAGGACTTTACACTACATCTTAGGCACTGGGTTTTTGCTTTGTTTCCCCCATTGCTTAGCCTGTGAGAAGCTGGATCTTTAAACATTGATAGTCTATTACTAATATTAACCAGCAAGTAAGAGAAAAGGACATGATAGGGAGATTTAAAGTGCTTAGAGTCTCAGTGCGAGAAGAGAAAAACCCCTTCACAAGGATGTTTTATAAAAGATACTGTAAGCAATCAAGATGCTCAAAAAGAGCAACGGCAGCAACTGAGCAAGTTTTTAATAGGAACCAGACTGAACTGTGTAAAACAATGAGATAGATGGCGAAACAGTGATTTGGCAGAAGTTCTGATATTCCTTGCCAGGGGCTTTCCCGGAGAATCATGGTGAAACCAAGTAACCCTGCCTCATTAGAAACAAGGTTAACAACAGGCACATCAGTAACCCAGCTGGGCCATTCATGCAGAAAAGGGATTCATTCATGTACCTGACAATAAGTCTCACTGTATTTACTGCGCTGTGAACTTATGCAGGATTTGCCTCCCTACCATCAAATCATGTTTCAGACTGTGGATGTAGCAATTTAACTTAACAGCTGAGTTCATACGTCATAACAATAAGCATATGGCTTGACAAAACCTGCCTTATAAGTGAACAACTTGAGTCTATCAATCTATTGAGTTTCATAAAGAGAAGGTTAAGGGGCAACTTGAGTAGTCTGTAACAGAGGTGGGGAAACTTTTTGGCCCGAGGGCCACATCTGGGAATAGAAATTGTGTGGCAGGGCATGAATGCTCTCAAAATTGGGGTTGAGGTGCAGGAGGGTGTGAGGGCTCTGCTTGGGGGTGTGGGTTCCCGTGTGGGGCTAGAAATGAGGAGTTCAGGGTGCAGGAGGGGACTCTGGGCTGAGGAGTGGAGTGGGGGGGGTCAGGACTCTGGCTGGGGATTGGGACTCTGGAGTATAAGAGGATGCTCTGGGCTGGGACCAAGGGATTTGGAGGGCAGGAGGGGGAACAGAACTGGGCAGGGGGTTGGGGTGCAGGGTCTGGCTGGGGGTGGGGCTGGGGATGAGGAGTTTGGGGTGTAAGAGGATGCTCTGGGCTGGGACCAAGGGATTTGGAGGGCAGGAGGGGGAACAGAACTGGGCAGGGGGTTGGGGTGCAAGGGGACCTCAGAGGTGCAGGTGCCAGGTGGCACTTACCTCAAGCAGCTCCCAGAAGCAGCAGCTATGTCCCCACTCCGGCTCCTACATGGAGCCGCAGCCAGGCGTCTCAGCACGCTGCCCCATCCACAGGTGCTGCCCCTGCAGCTCCCATTGGCCACAGTTCCTGTCCAATGGGAGCTGTGGGGCAGTGCTTGGGGCGGGGGCAGTGTGCAGAGCAGAGCCCCCTGGTTATGTGTAGAAGTCAGGGCAGGGCCATGCTGCTCCTTCCGGGAGCCATGTGGAGTGGCCCCCGAGCCTGCTCTCCAGGAGCACCAGAACTGGGCAAGCCCCAGACCCTGCTCCCCAGCAGGAGCTTGAAGGCCGGATTGAAATGGCTGGCGGGCCGGATCTGGTCCATGGGCCGTAGTTTGTGCACCCCTGGTCTACAAGAATCTACATGGCTAAAAAATATTTAATGGGCTATTCAATCTAGCAGAGAAAAGTATATCATAATCTAATGGCTGGAAGTTGAATCTAGAGAAATTCAGACTGGCAACAAGGTGTACATTTTTAGAAGTGAAGGTTATTAAGCATTGGAACAATTTACCAAGGATCATGGATAGATTCTTTATTGCTGACAATTCTTAACTCAGGATGGAATGTTTTTCTAAAAGATCTGCTCTAGGAATTATTTTGAGGCAGTTCCGTGGCCTGTGTTGTACAGGAGATCAGACTAGATGATCACAGTGGTGCCTTCTGGCCAGGGAATCGATGAATAAAATGATCTCTAGTCCTTAACCACAGTGAATACTGGAGCCAAAATCAGAGAGCTAGGAATTCCTAGCTCCAAGTCCTGTGCTTAGTGCACTGAACACAGAAACCCTTGTGCTCCAGCCTTGACTCTACCAGTCACTACCTGGGCTTTTACAAGTCAATCTACTTGTCTCACTTTTCTCTCCTGTAAAACAGAGAGATGAGATTAGTGTGCGTATAGCATTGTGAAAATACAAAGCATTGCCTAAATACAAAACATATTACTAATGCTACAAGATATTTTTTCCCCTTTCACTTATATTCCATACAGAGAAATCCTCTTTCTCTGTCATCCACAGTGAATGTGAATCATACAGCATATATAGCAAGGAAGGCCAGGTTTTTTCTCCCCTCAGAAATGACAAAATGTCACAAGCCACATTTCCAGAGTTGGAAATGGTCATCCAATATCTTAGATCATGGACTCTTAACGTGGGGCCTCAAGCCCACCCTCCCTTTCTTTATGTCTAGATGCAGGAGAGGAAGGGTGTCGCAAAAGCTTTTTTCTTTTGTGACATGGGGGCGAGGTTGAGAAGCAGTGTCTTCAAATGATGTAGCTAACAATCAACAGCAGCTGTATAGCTAAGGTTTGGGTTTGGGGATTTCGTTCCAATAAACCAGCATGACCCAAGAGGGAGGTTACAGCATGAAAAATGAATATTTAGTTCCAAGTCTGACATTTCCAACTTGTACAGAAGTTTCCAGAAAACAAGACCATCACTCAAAATGACACAGGGTGCTACATTATATCAGAATCTCCAACATGGATTAACACAAAAAATTTTTAAAATTAACATTGGTGTCTGATGTGACTCCAGTAAAACTCTCTGCTGAATCTCAGAGGTTGTGCTAAATTTGGTATAATGTCCAAAGAGAAAACCAGTCATTTTCCTGAGAAGTCCATCTAACATTTTGCAATGATTTTAAAGCAGCAGGATGCAACAAAGGATGGCAAATAGCCACTGCTGTGAATTACATTTCATTTCAGCTCTAAAGTTGCTTGTCAATGAGTGATCGAATACTGAGAAGACACATGGTGCACAAGATGCAGTGCAAGGGTCAAACGCAGTTCATGGAGTCATAAAAGGAGGCACCTGGCTGCCCTGTAAAGGGTGAGGAGATTGCTAGTGATCAATTGCATGTCTGCTACTTCAGGTAAATTCAAATACAAAGCAAGTGCTATTAATTATCACAGAAGACACAAATTCAAACAAATGTCATTGGTGTACTTTTAATTTTTAAATGTATGTAAATGCAAACTAGCTTCAGGCCTCGTGCTCCTAATAAGATCCCGGCATGGCCACGGGAGGACTAAAGGCTGTGTACTCCTGGACATGTGCCAAGACTTTAATATGTTAGGCACCCAGGAGATGTGGGTCCTACTCCAGGGTCTGACATTGACCTCAGGCAAATCTCCGTGCCTCTGTTCTGTTCCCTTTCCCACGCTCTTTCCCTCTCCTGGCTATACCGACCATGTGCTCTTCCGGCAGAGACAACTCTTAGTGTTTGTGTGCAGCACAGTGGGCCCACGAGCTTGGTGCTGCTATATTAGAAATCATAAATAATTACGCACAGAAAACCATAGCATCAAAAGGACATTATTAAGGTTGCAAAGTCAAACACCTGATGGGGTGCGAGGCTGTATTGATGGTGGGCTCTGAGCAGATGGGCTGAGTGCTGGGATAGTGAACTGAGCGGGGGCTGAATTGAGGGCGGTGGGTGGAGACAGAACTGAAGAGGGGGCACAGGGGGTCCAGGATTAATTGCTGGGCTGGAGATAGGCAGATGTGGGGGTGAGAGCTCTTGCAGTAGGAACCAAAATTGCCTTATCCAGTACATGGTGGAGAATGGGCAACACTTATTGTCATATGCACACACCCTGGGGATGGGCAGGGGAGTTCAAAAATCAAGAGCCCCACCTAAAATACACAATATCATCTTTTTTTGAAAAGCTCATGTTTTTTGGGCCAACTCACAACTTGTGAGGATCTGACTCATGATTTTTGATTTATTGAAGTTGGCAATACTGGTGCAGCTGGATTACATGATCACATACTGTTCTTTGCATAAGACCCCTACCTCATTCAGTGCATGAGGTGAACGGTGCTCACTGAATGAGCAATAAGTCAATATTTTGTTTCAGCTTCATTGTTCAATGTGTGGCCCCCAGACTTTAGTTACTGCACTCTGTTCAAACAGCAAAGGCTGTCTTGAAGACAGAATTGTAAATTACCTCGTGAGCTTTTCTATGGCACCCACCATCTCTGTAGTGGCTTTACCGTTCCTTCCCACTTCTCCATTCAAGTCCAGCAGCTTCCTCCTCCATCCTGGGTGGGTACCAGTGGGGTGAGGGGGATCACTAAGAGCACAGGGCAGACTCTCACCTCCAGTGACTGGCCCCCTGCATTGCCAGTTCACACAATTTTATCATGACTCTAGCTACTTTGGGGGTATTTTTTATTTCTCAGGAAAACACAATGAAAGGCCCCTACTCCCAAATTTTCCCTTGTTCAGAATGGCCACCATCTCCTATTACTGTCAGTGGGACTGAAGCCATGAAGATGGCCACCATTTTGCCACAGTCTGTCTGCATATGGAAGTGAGTCTGCCTTTAGTAAAGCTGGCTGCCACCTTCCTCTGTTTTCAATGAGATTGACTTCTGTATTTGGGGAGGCAGCTCCAGGCAGGCCAATGGGGCCATGCATGAGCGGGGTGCAAATTCTGTGCCTGCCCGAGGCTTGCAGTTTGGGATGGCAATGGCAACACCCTCTGCCTCTTCCAACCTGCGCCCAGGAATAGAAGCCATGCCCACAGGCAAAATGGCTGCCATACTATGGTTCAGGGAGCTAGACAGAAGAGGGCCTGTGAGGAGCAGCAGAGACACCGTGAAAGGGAGGTAGTGAGGAGGAGCAGGTCATTGGGGGAAGGCTGAACAGGAGGCAGATTTAGGGGCTGGGGTGCAACAGGGAAACTGAAGGGTTAAGAGGACAGTGATCATGTGGCAGATGGAGGCAATAGAATGGCAGCTCCCCCCGCAATGGTAGGAAAGGAGAATGCCTCCAAGCAGCCAGGGAAAGGCAGTGTCACAGACTCTCACAAACTAGTCATGAATCACAGGATTTTGACACCTGCAGGAGGAGCTTGTGACAAAGGAAATGTCTCTGATCCTATGATTTTTCAGGGCTGTGTACAAACCTGCTGAGGGTAAGGACTTGAACCAGCCCTGTCACTGAGCCCTGCCTTCAATGTACAGCTCTAAAGCAGTGAGAGGGGCCTGGCAGTGAAAGGAGTTGAGGAAATGCTGCTGCTGGGTCTGGGGTCCTGGACCCAGCTCCCTGGGACATCTCCTCTACTTGAGATCTTGGCAAAGGAGAAGCCACAGGGGACAGCAAAGCAGGGAATGGGGAATCTGGAAGGTGGTGCTGCCAGGTCCAGGGAAGCGAAGAAGACAGTAATAGGAAATGGATGGCAGTTCCCTACCTTAGGGGTGAGGATAGGGTAAGGACAGTCTCCAGCTGAGAGGCATGTGTTTTTGTATGCATTTAAAGTTGACTTTTCAACCTGAGATGATCACACATACACACACACTGGCAGAAGCATAGAGTGGAGTTAAAAAATCAGAAGACAGACTAAAAACATGGTTTGAATTATTAAATTCTCATGATTTGTGAGGCCATTCTCATGATTTTTTTGGAGAGATGGGAAATCTGACTCACAATTTTTGAACTTCTGAATACTGAACCTTACTCCAACCATGAGCTGCTGGGACAGCCATTCCAGAGCAAGTCCCTTTGTGCTCCTGCAATCCTGGGCTGCAGCATGCTGGGTTGCTCTGTGGGAATGACACATGTACAGTCTGGTCAGCACTAGGAGCTGTGAAGAGAGGAACGGAATCTTCTGAGAACTTAAATATAGTGCTAAACTCTAGCAAGTCTCTACTGAGCATGTGCAAACGGCCATTTTTAAATGGTTATAATGGCTGAATTTGGGCAGATTTTCACAGGGACAGCAAAGGCCACAACCTGCCAAATTTCTATGCCCTGCTCCAAAGTGTGGGTGGGGGGCCATGAAGGGGGGGCACTAAACCATTTCAAAGAAAAAGTCACCAAAGATTTTTGACATTGGCAAAGATAGAGGTTATTTAGCTGTAATTGGGCCTGAAACTGGAGATTTGTAGCAAGTAGTGTCCGTTGGTCTGAACCGAAGAATAAATGGCAACACAGGCTGATGCCTTTCCAGATCCTTCTCTTACTGTGAATCAGATAATATCTAAAGCGGAGGAGGAGGAGGAGGACAGATAGTGGAATACAGATAGGAACCATACACATCTCAAAGAACCTCCAGTTACAGGTAAGTAACCACCATTTCTTCTTTGAGTGCTGGTCCTTATGTGTATTCCACACATAAGTGACTGGTGAGCAGTATTTAAACTGGAGGAAAATGTAAGGATGCAGTTGATATGGGTGTCTGTAATACTGATTGCCCCAATTCTGCATCTAATGAAGAGATCTGGACTATGGTATAACGCTTTGTAAAGATGTGGATGGAGCTCTAAGTAGCTGTCTTAGAAATTTCCAGTGTTGGTACCACAAGAAGGCGATGCAGTTGAGGTTGCTTGTGCTCTTGTAGAGTAGGCCCTAACCACTGGGGAAGGAACACTTGCCAACTAATAACATACAATGATGCTTCCAGGCATGCACTTATGGAGTCTTGAGGCAGATAATGTTTCTCACACTCAGCTATCGTGGCAAATAAGTCTCAATGTTTTCCTAAATGGTTTCATTCTTTGCAGATAAAAGACCACAGCCCATCTGACACTGAGGAAATGCAGTCTCTTTTTCTTCACTGGAAGCATGAGGTTTTTGAGAAGTATACCAATAAATGAAGAGGTTGGTTTGTGCAAAACTCAAAAACTACCTTGGGGATGAATACTGGATGGAGGTGAAGGAATACTTTTTCTTTACCAAATATAAACAGGAGTACTTGTGGCACCTTAGAGACTAAAAATTTGTTAGTCTATAAGGTGCTAAAACTAAAATATGTTAGTCTCTAAGGTGCCACAAGTAAAGTTTGTTAGTCTATAAGGTGCCACAAGTACTCCTGTTCTTTTTTGCAGATACAGACTAACACAGCTGCTACTCTGAAATTTATCAGATATGGTTTGCGTACCCATCTGGGCTATGTGATGGCAACTAAGAAGGCAACCCTTCATGGAAAGATGTGACATGGAACATGTTACCAACAGTTCCAAAGATGGTCTGGTAAGAACTGAGAGTACCATGCTGAGGTGTTCATTGCAGTGTGGGATTCAACACTTGTGAGGAGGTCCTAATGAGATCTTTCAGGAAACGAATTATGGTTGAGCGTGTGTGGCACTCTGTACCTCAAAGCAGCACCCTGGAGCCCCCATATTCACCACTGTCACATAATTATGATATGTTTTGTATTATATGTATGCCTTATGAGATACCACTTTAAAAGTCTTGATCTGTTGAACATTGTATGTATTATCGTTGTATGTGAAGTTATGAAGTTTTGCTCTGTGTGTGTTGGTGAAATACGTTGTGAGGTAGGGAACACCCACAGCCAGCTTTTCCGGTACAACAGCGGACTAGCCAGACATGCTGATGGCCCATTAAAGGGAATCCACTTTCCCAACAGCCATGCCAGAAGACGTCTCAGAAAGAGCACATAGACAATGGCGACTGCTTGACTAATGGGAGCAGACGCTCATGTCACAAGCATAGATCTTTACAGCAAGCTGGAAGAAACTATAAAAGAGGGAAAGTGACATCATGACTTGGCCTCTGTCTCCCCTCCCTCCCAACAACACCTGGAAAAAACATCTGGAGGACAAAGACTTTGAATTGGGGAGAGTAGTCCCGGGCTGAAAGGAGTCCCAGTCTGTGTACTTAGGAACTATACCATCTGTCAGGGTGAGACACTGCTTGATTCAAATCCTGTTTAGTTAATAGAACTCAGATTGCAAATTTATTTTAGTTTCTTAGGTAACCAACTTTTATCTCTACACTTGCTACTTATAATCACTTAAAATCTGTCTTTCTGTATGTAAAAAATGTGTTTTATATTTTACCTAAACCAGTGTGTTTTGGCTGAAGTGTTCGGGAAATCTCACCTCAGGTTACAAAGGCTAGTGTGTGTCCTCTCCACATTGAGGGAGGGGCAGACTGGGTAATGAACTTCTATTGGTCAGGCTTCTGGGGTGCAAGGCTGAGGAGTTGGGGGGAATTGGCTGGAGCCTCTTTACTATTGGTTCATGAGTGGCTGGGAGAAGCATTCATGTAACTCAGTTGATTGTATCCCTGCCTGTGAATGTCTGTATAAGTGCACTACCAGTCAAAGGTTTGTAGCTTCGCAACAGCATCACAGTGAGAGAGGGATACCCCAGCCTGTTGGGACACAGGGCGTAGCAGTCCCACAGTCCAGTTGTACTCCAGTGACCCTGTCACAGTGCGTAAAGATAGAATGGCTTTTCAGTGGAGGGTGGAAGGCACTGATTACTGCCAGGTGGACCCACAATGAGCGAATGGAAAGTCCTGCTATCCTGTGGGACAAGAGTCTAAAATAGCAGGAATATCCGGTGATTCTGGTGATACTGTTTCCATTGTGTCCAAGATGAGAAATGCCTCCATTTAGCTATCTGGCACTTTCTGCTGGAGATCTTTCTGCTGTGACTGAGACAGTTTGGAGTGTCACTGAACATGAATATTCCAGGTCTGATGCCCAACCAAATACCTGGACATAAGATGCAGAGAGTCTAGTTCGGGATGTTTGATGTTGCCATTCTCCTGAGTTAACAGAGCCAAAAAGGGCTGGATCCTGATGGGAGGATGGGTTGACATTTCTAGGAGGTCCAGAAACCAAAACTGTCTGTGCCAATTGAGTGTGGTGAGGATACCCCTGGCCTTGTTGCGATGAATCTTACACAGAATCTGAGATAGAAGGTGAATGGGACGAAAGATGTACCTTAGATTGTCTGTCCAGGATAACAGAAGGACATCACCTCTAGAATCTCAGCCTAATGCAATTCTTGAATAGTAGACATTTAACTTCTTGTTAAACTTGTTAGCACCAAGATGACGTTCTTAACTAAGTGAAAATTTTGTTCAAGATGGAAGGTCTGTGAAGAAGCATCTGATGTGCATTCTGGCCTCCTGGAAGTGACCTGTGTCTCGTTCAGTGTTATTTTCCATGTGGACTCCTCACTCTATGAGGGATGCATTTGTAACGATGGCTGCATTGGGTGTGGATGAGAGGAAATGGACTCCTGCTTGCACCTATTCTGGTTTTGTCCACCATGCAAGAGAGGCTCTGACTGTTTGGGGTATTGTTACCTTGGTATTCATGTTGTCCTGGTCCAGAGAGTAGACAGATCAGAGCCAGGCCTACAGGCAATGAAGGAGCAGCCTGGGAAAAGGCATTATGTAATTACTTGTAGCCATGTGGCTTAGGAGGGAAAGACAGAACCAGATTATGGTGCGAGCTCTGAGGGTGAGTTATCACAGGCTGTTTGTGGTCTGAAATCTGTCTCTGCATTTCAAGAAAGATGTGGAGAAATTGGAGAGGGTCCAAAGAAGAGCAACAAGAATGATTAAAGATCTTGAGAACATGACCTATGAAGGAAGGCTGAAAGAATTGGGTTTATTTAGTTTGGAAAAGAGAAGACTGAGAGGGGACATGATAGCAGTTTTCAGGTATCTAAAAGGGTGTCATCAGGAGGAGGGAGAAAACTTGTTCACCTTAGCCTCTAATGATAGAACAAGAAGCAATGGGCTTAAACTGCAGCAAGGGAGATTTAGGTTGGACATTAGGAAAAAGTTCCTAACTGTCAGGGTAGTTGGACACTGGAATAAATTGCCTAGGGAGGTTGTGGAATCTCCATCTCTGGAGATATTTAAGAGTAGGTTAGATAAATGTCTATCAGGGCTGGTCTAGCCAGTATTTGGTCCTGCCATGAGGGCAGGGGACTGGACTTGATGACCTCTCGAGGTCCCTTCCAGTCCTAGAGTCTATGAATCTATGAATCTATGAAGGTAGGCTGTCATGGAAAATGAATCTAGGGTCACTCCTATAAAGTATACAGTTTTCATGGGGATTAAAGTGGATTTTTCTTTGATCCCTGATGATGACAGAAGATGAAGTAAAAACAGGGATGCCAACTGGGCCTCCTGGCTTGAGGTGCCCATTACAAGCCAGTTGTCCAAATGTCGGAAGATAGTGTAGCCATTGCATCACATGTGGGCTGCCACTACAGAGAAGTCCCTTTGTAAAGACTTTGGGTATTGTCCCCAGCCTGAATGGGAGTACTCTGAACTGGTAGTGCTTCTGTCCTACCATGAATTGGAGAAATTTTCTGTGGGGCTGGTGAATATCCACATGCAAGAAAGCATCTTTCATGTCAAGAGTCATGAATGATGTTTTCTGCTCCAGAGAGGGAATCATCAATGCCAGTGTTACCAGGTGAAATTTTAATTTGCAAATAAAGATGTTTAGTTGGTGTAGATCATGAATTGGTCTCCATCCTCTGTTTTTCTTGGGAACTAAGAAATATAGGGAGTAGAAAACCCTTCCTTTGGTGTTGGTATGGCACTTGTTCTGTAGCCCCTCACTGAAGAAGAGAGTCCACTTCCTGATGAAGGATCTCCTCATGAGAGTGATCCCTGAAAAAGGATCAGGAAGGGATTTTGTGGTAAGGAGGTAAGATAAACTCGATTGTGTCACTGGAATGGATAATCTCTAGTACCCATCCATCTGTTCCTATTGTCCTCCCATTGTGGGGGGCAAGAGGGTGTGTGACATCAATATTAGGACATGGTTCTCAAGCATCCCATCGAAAGAAACACTTAGGTGGGATTAGACAGTGGTAATAGAGGCAGAAGACTGTGCATATCTGGGTCTTTGCACCCTCTGTCATTTACATGGTGGTTCATAAGGGTGTTGGTGATAAAACGTCTGAGGTGGTGGTCTGGGCCTATAAGTTTCCTTGTGATGTTTTCTCTTCAGGGCTGGGATGTAAATGACTAGGGAGCAGAGAGTTGTCCTAGAGTCCTTGAGAAAGTGAAGCGACTTCTCCTCAGTGAAGAGATTAGTGTCATCAAAGGGCAGGTCCTCAATAGTTTTCTAAATGTTCCTGGGGAATGCTTTAGAGTGAAGCCATAATTCACACCTCATAACTACAGCTGTGGTGAGGACTTTAGATAAGAATGTAAGAACATCCATGCTGGGGGTCAGACCAAAGTGGCCAGTGCCAGGGAATGAACAGAACAGGTAATCATCAAGTGATCCATCCCCTGTCGCTCATTCCCAGCTTCAGCTGCATCTACTGCCACCTGGAGTGATCTCTGAGCCACCCATCTACCTTCATCACTGAGGGCCTGGAATTGAGCCCTATCCTCGTTGGGAAGTTTCTTTCTGAATTCCAGAAATTTGGAATAATTTGTGAAATTATTCTTCACCAACCGTGTCTGGCTACTTTTCTTGCCAGAAGGTTAAAGCTTTTAGGGACCTCGGCAGTAGAGTGTTGGGTTGGTAATTAGGAATGCTGCCCCTTTGAATGGCATAGTGTTTTCCAGTCCTTTTTGGAGAATGGGCACAGGAGACAGGAATATGCCACACAGTCCTAGCTGGTTCCAAAATGGCCTTGTTCACTGGGAGGGCCACCCTACTAGGGCCAGAGGGTGACAAAATCTCCAAGAGACTATGCTGAGTGTCACAGACCTCCTCAAGAGGGATCTGGAATTCAGCTGCCACCCTCTGCAAAAACTCCTGGTACTGCTTGTGGTTATCAGGTGGGGAAGGGGACGACAGAGAAATTGCTTCATTGGTTGAAGAAGATGACACATCCATTGGGATAGTCAGATCTGACCTGACTTCCTTCTCTGTGAAGTCAGCTGGCATTGGCTGGGAGAAAAAGGCTGGTGCGATTCTTACACTGATCTAGGGAGTCTAGTGTATGGATCCCAAGGAGCCCAGTAGGTCCAGTAGGAAGGATGGACTGACCATGGGGGAGAGCCATACCATTGGGTGCCAACAGCATCTTGAGTAGTCATAACCAGGAGGAGGACAACTGCAAGAACTCCTATGGGTTCTGTCCAGGCTTGTCTCCATCAGAGGGAAAGGCTCGTCAGGAACATCAGATTCGTCCAATGCAAAGGTAAGTCGTTGTTGTACCGCTAGTGCCATTGATACTGATGGAATAATGCTCCACCAGCTAGGAGACATAGTAGGGGAGGATCATCTTCTCCTCAGTGTTGTTTCTTCTGGTGCTAAAATGTCTCTGAGAAGGACCAGGGCCAATAGGAGAGGACAAAAATATCCTCTGAGAGTTTGAGGAGTCTCTGAGGTTGGGACCAATGGACTGGTGTTTTCCAGTGATTTGGCATGCATAGGATCCCATCCGGAAGATGTTGGAACCACTGAATGGAGGTCCCTTGTGCAATTCCCAATCAGAGCCAGTGGAATCTGATCTTTTGGTCTATGAGATGGAGCCATAGACGGTACCATCAGATCCTGCTCCCTTGCACCTTCCCTTCCTGGATGGAAGATTTATGAGGGCCTAATTTTTTAAGACCCATGCATGAGGACTTACCCTACTTGGACCAAGAAAGGGAAGGATCCATTTTCTTAGATGCAGATCTGGATGGCAATCTATCTTTATGCCTATGTTCATGTCCCCTACTTTCATGAGAGAGTTTCTTAGGCTTTACGGTTGTGGTTTCTGCTCCAGAGCTTGTGCTCGCAGAGGTGCTGCTCACTGTCTGAGGTGTCTGTACAGGTGGTCTCACGGCCTTCACCAGGAGGTGTTTCTGCAGATGGAGCTTTCATCCCTCACAGGTGCAGGCAGAGAAGGAGTGGTAGATGCTGCACTTGACAGCACTGGTGTTCAACACTGATGGAGAAGGAATGAGGTCAAGGGATACAGTTTTTAAATCCTGGAATTCTGGGCATAGTCCTCTGCAAAGAGAATTTGCCTGAGATGGTGAGGAACTAAACTACTATCCTAATTATAAAAAAATAAGTACTAAAAACACTGAAAACTCTAAACACTAAGTCTAAGTTTACTAATAACTATTTACAATAGATATATTTACAGATTCTGAAGTAAAGGAGAACTGTAACGGACACAGATAATTCCAACTCAGGTAATACAGTGGTAGAAGACAGGAGGAGAGGTTGCTGGATCATTAGCAGCCCCTCCCAACAATCCCAGCTTCAGCTTTGCCTTTTCTAGATTCACCATTTATCCTGGCACTTAATGGAGGCTCCACTTACGGCTCACAAGAGCATTTAGTCTGCCCAGACTTTCAGGCTGAGGATATGCCTCCTTCAGTTGTCCCATTCTGCCAAACTGCTGTCTGGCCACTTTTCTGGTTAAAGGGGAACTACAAGCTTCAAGGCCTCTGCTGGCAAATCCTTGAAGTAGAGGTGAAGTGAATCTAAAGTACTGGTATGGACAATGATGTTTTAAAAGAAGTGGCAAGTATCAACCATACTATGTCAATTACTTAATATTCTTATGCTTTTGGCATTAATGGCAGTGAGCAGACTAAGGGCAAGTTACACCACAGCACTACATTGGCATGGCTGGACCGATGCAGCTGCACTGCTGTAGCTCGTCTAGCGAAGGCGTGCTATGCCCATGGGAGAGTGGTCTCCTGTCAGCCTAATTCTCCACCTTCGCCAGAGGTGGAAGCTAGGCTGGCAGCAGAGCATCTCCCACTGACATAGCACTGGTGTGGACAGAGCTTAAGTCACTGTAACTTGTGTCGCTCAGGGGAGTGTCTTTTCTACAGTGCAGGCTGGTGTTATCTGCACTTAGCTTGACCCTGAACAATGTCCCAATATATTTTAGTTCATTGACACACTCCCAATGAAAAAGTGTTTCTCCATTCACTTCTCGTCCCCACTAGCAACTCCAGCGTTGAGTTCCCTGGGTTTCCTTTCCTCACTCCTGTCTTTGTACCATTTTCCACACCGCACGGTAGATGGACACTTCCTACATGTTAAGCCCTCACCCTCTTCTCAAATGGCTACTCCTCACCACCTCCCCAGCCCCATTTCTTGCTACTTGCCTACAAGTAAGTTCATTGACCCCTTAAAGGAACATCAAGATGTGCAGACTGCCATTGTAACCACACAATCTTATTACCGTGTAACCATCATTCTTCATCATTACAGTGCTTCTTAGCGAATGTGCAACGTGCCTCAGGTAGCATGTGACCGGGATTCCTCACCGAATTTGGTCTGCTGGTTGGATCATTAATTTCCCTGGCTTGGGACAGGGAAATCTAAAGCACTGTATAAGTGCCATGAAGTTTATTGAGAAATAAGCTTGTCTTAGCCATCTGACCACCTGGGTGTCTATCATAGTTTGCAGGGTACTATTAGTGAACTGAATGTAAACTTCAGCGTTTAGAGTGCTGGGTGGAAACTATGAGCAAAGAAACTGCCTCTTGTTTGATTCCTGAAGTGTTCAAGAAAACAGGACTGCCTAACATTCCTTGTAAATAAACAAGATTGCATCAAAGAAATACCTGACTCCATCACTGATTTCTCTGTTTAACAAAAACGATCTGTAAGACAGCTATTGTAGACTAACCACTCAGGTTGAGAGACACAACAATACTTTCAAATGCATTTGAAGTTAGCAGGCATTTAGTATATATTTAGACAACAGTGGAATTATAGGCAAAGCAAGGGTTATCCTTATACATATGTAACCATTCTGCCCCTCTGAGTTGGCAGCAACAAGGGCCGGGTTCAGTATCCAGGGGTTCCGTTTCAATAACGCAACACAAAACCAGCTCGAGCTCCCACTCAGTGACTTGAGACAATTACATAACACCCCCCTGGGCGCCTCTAGGAGGCAATACGTCCCCACTCGCAAGCACGGAGTCTGAGTGTAGCAAAATCCTTTTAATAAAGGAGGGAAACAATGCGGCATCACATTGGAGAAACACCACAAACAGGATTATAATACAAACCATAAGCAAAAAACTCACCACCCAGTATGTTTGGCAATGTCCTTTCCCCCTTAGGGTCTTAAGTCCAATCACCCCAAAGTCCAACAACATGAAAGTCTCTGGTCAGTGCCACCCCAGAGTTCAAAAGTTTATCTGCAGAGTTTTACCCCCCCAGCCTGGGTGGAAATGGGAGGGGGGTCACACACAGGGTGTTAAGGGGCACCTTACATGGGCCAGGGCCAACTGCTCTGCCTCTCCGTGGAGTTATGCTGCAGCCTTCACCACGATCAGCTCCACTACATCAGCAGTGCCGCTCCTCCAGCTGACCCATGAGCTGCTCCAGCCGTCCCTGCAAACCGCTCCACTCCGCTCACTGTTCCGTGGGCTGCTCCAACGTGCTGCAAACTGCTCCGCTCTGCCAGCCACTTAGCAATAGATTTTCAGGCTCCCCCACTAGTTAACACAGCACTCAGTGATCTCAGCTCAGTAAGTTTAGCTCTTTTAGTGATTTCAGCTTGTAGTAGGGGAGCCCCAGTGCTGGTGCACCATTGGCCTAATGTGAATTCAGGTCAGCAGCCTCTAGATGGACTCCTAATGGAATCAAAATTAGCTCTACTCTTTTACAGTGGAGAGAGGAGGATGTGCAATTGGTGTTCCAGGTCCTCAAAAGGGCCTATACCACTAGGTACACACACCAGTCCCCAGCCTCTCTCAATTCACTGGGTTTTGGAACCCATATCCCTTGTCTAGCAAGTACTACTTAATTGAGGTTGAGTCATCTCCATCATAAAGCAGTCTCATAGCTCTTCATTCACATAATCAGAGTGACAACACTTTATTCCTCCTGCCCCAATAATAAAGAAACTGGGGATCCCACAGCTGTCAAAATAACCATCCCAGGCTGCCGTGGGCTATGCTAGGTGGGGTCGGTTTGCCAATGCAAATACCTGAAATTCATTTCCACACTCCTTGTAATTCACCACCAGATGTCAGGGTAGAGCTCATCCTGACTCTGTTTACACATAGGCTAACCTATTTAATTATTGGATGAGGTAATTATTTGGGTTTTGCATGCATGGTAGATCACTTAGAACTAGATTCCTGAAGTACTAGTTTCTTTCAGTAAAATTGGAATATCAAATTTAATTAACATTATTATAGGCCGGGCTAGTATCACTGCCCTTTGTTACACTTCCATTTATAAGACCTCCCCCTTCACTTCCAATAATAAGACTGTTTTCAATTGCTTGTAACTTTGCCAAAGTTTCACTATTTGGTCTGAAATGTTCCTTACCAGGTTTCTGCTTTGAGCAGAATTTTTGGGGAAAATATCTCAGCTCAAGCAGTTCATGCATTTTTGAAACTGAGATTAGAGAAATATGTTGTTGTTCTTCAAGAGCTCATCCCTATGTGTATTCCACACGTGGGTACGCACGCGCTTCACGTGCCAGAGACTGGATATTTGTAGCAAGTAGCATCCACTGGTTTGTGCTTGCGCAGTTGCCCTCCTTGTACTGTGAACCAGGGGCATAAGCAGGAGCATGTCTCTCCAGTTCCTCCAGTGTTTATCGGTAGGATATTGATTGGGAGTCTGGTGATTCCTACTGGATCAGGGATTTGGGTGAGGCCTGAGCATGTATACCATTATTGGAAAGTCTGATCTCTCCATGCACATTACAGCAAAACCTTGGTTACATTTTAGCTAGATTTGAGGTGAGACTAGTGTAGCAAAAGCACCTATTACATAAGCAATTGTGGATTAGTGAACCAAGTGGAAAATTGATTAGATTTTTTCAGTATAATCCTAAATCGTATACATTTGTCAGCTTGCCCACTTCCTAACATCTCTTCATAAGTAATTAGAGGGAAAAAAGAAAACATCCAGCTGCAACTGTTTAACAAACTGTTTAAACTTTTGGAGGATAGATCCCTAAACTTAATCAGGGCATTGCTCTGCAAGTGGCAGAGTTCTCCTTACACTGTCACTCAGAGCTATTTAACCTCTACCACCCCTTGCTAAATCAGAGTTCTTCCATCCACTGAAAAAAACCGTCAGTTGTAAAAAAAAAAAGAAAAAAGAAAAAAAAAAGATACAAAATATTTGTTATAGTGCAGCACAGCCTATCACAACCTTGTTCTTATTCACAAAGGTGTTTTGCTTGTAATTAAATTGTTACAATTTTGTGGCAAAGAAGCTTCAACTGTTCACTCTGTACTGTTCTAAGTTTTGGTATGTCCCTGTAGCTTTAGGTTTGAGCATCAAACACCTGAAAAGTATCCTATCAATTTTCCCACTTGCTACAAGGGCCATTCCCTCAACCTTGCATTTGCTAACAAGCTTGCAGAAACAAGCAATCCCAATTATTTTAACCATAAGCCTTTTTATCTCTTCCCCCGGCCCTCCTTTGTCTTAATTTAAGACTGTAAACTCTACATGGCTGGCTCCCTATCTTTCTATATTCTGTAAAGCATCTGGGGCACACTTTAGGTGCTATATAAATCAAAAAGGTTTCTATTTTCAAAAATTTTGGCCTTAAAACTGAGGTTAATGGGAGTTGTTGGGTGCTCAGCACTTTTGAAGTTAGGCAAGTGCCCAAGGATGCACTTAGCAGACTAAATTTAGGCTTCTGTTCTTGAATATTTAAAGCAACTTGTGCACCCCATGTGACAGAGAGCTCAAGAAACAGACTTACTTCAAAGTCACCCTGAACACCTGTTGTTGGCCTAAGGACTCCGACATGTCAAAGGCAGCCTGGAATTGTATAAGAGACTCTTGGGTCTTGATCCTGTCATCTCAGATCTGCTTGAGGTTTCATGCAGGGGAAGCCTAAGACACAAGGACTGAAATCCCAGTTCTGACTGGACCGCCCTGAATAGAAACATTGGACTGTAACCTTTGAACTATTTCTGAAAGAACTCTTTGCCTCTACAAAGGTCACTATCTCTGCTATGAATCTGAATCTCAAGATTGACTCATGTCTGTATGTATACTGTTCTTTTAACCAATTCTCTCTCCTTTTTCTAATAAATTTTAGTGTAGTTAATAAGTATTGGCTGTAAGTGTGTATTTGGGAGAGGTCTGGAATATTCATTAACTTGGGAGGTAATGTGTCCAATCCTTTGGGATTGGTAGAACCTTTTTTATGTGATGAATAAGATTTTCATTAATCCTCATCATATCTGACTTGGGTGTCTAGGTGGAGGCCTGAGGCTCGGTTATTTAAGGGAACTGTGTTGTTGGCTTATAAGGTATAGAAGCTGTTGTGTGCTGGTTTGGAAAATCTAAGTATTGGAATATTCACCAGCTTTGGGGATTGTCTGCCCCATTCTTTGCCGTTCACTCTGAGTGACCGGGGAGCCAGCTGAGGTCACAGTAATACATTAATGCCAAGTTTTTTCTAAAATTGATTTCTGGCTCACTTGTGTATATCAATATTGGCATAAAACTAGAACACATTAAAAGTCTAAGATAAACAATGTAAGAACAATTTATTTAAATAATATCTGACACTTACTGAGGACATCAGAGGACCTTATAAGAATACAAAATTTATATTAAGTGTCCCTGGCTTATTATGAATGAAAAATCATTATTGTGGTTTCAAATTCTGAATGAGACAACAGTATATAAATAAAACTTAGCTAAAATCGTATTCAAATCATTAATATTCACCTTCAGTATTTTAAGGGTTATACGTGATACCTAATATTGTGTAAACAATGTTCACGTTGTTACTTTGAGTGGATAAACTGTGTTAAAGAAATTATGGAAATACTGATAGGACTTAAGTGCCTTCATGTACAAGTCACATAAAAATAACCTATGATTTTTTTATGAATATGAAATAAATGTAAGTAGTCATTAAAATACTGTAGTCTTATGCCCTAAGGTGCTAGACCAGGGGTAGGCAATCTATGGCATGTGTGCCCAAGGTGGCACACGAGCTGATTTTCAGTGGCACTTACGCTGCCTGGGTACTGGCCACTGGTCCGGGGGGCTCTGCATTACATAAGAACATAAGAATGGCCGTACTGGGTCAGACCAAAGGTCCATCTAGCCCAGTATTCTGCCTACCGACAGTGGCCAATGCCAGGTGCCCCAGAGGGAGTGAACCTAACAGGTAATGATCAAGTGATCTCTCTCCTGCCATCCATCTCCACCCTCTGACAAACACAAACAGAGGCTAGGACACCATTCCTTTACCCATGCGCTGCTAATAGCCATTAATGGACTTAACCTCCATGAATTTATCCAGTTCTCTTTTAAACCCTGTTATAGTCCTAGCTCTTCACAAACCTCCTCAGGCAAGGAGTTCCACAAGTTGACTGTGCGCTGTGTGAAGAACTTCCTTTTATTTTTTTAGAAAACTGAAGCCTATTAATTTCATTTGGTGACCTCTAGTAGTTCTGTATTATAAGGAATCAAGTAAATAACTTTTCCTTATCTACTTTCTCCACCATCACTGCTCAATTTTTATAACCCCTTAGTCTCGTCCACTTTTTCCAAGCTGAAAAGTCCTAGCCCTCTTTAATCTCTTCCTATAGGGGATCCTCTTCAAGAACGGAGGTTACTCACCCTTGGTGCAGTAAACTGACTGTTCTTCGAGATGAGCTGTCCCTGTGGGTGCTCCACTCTAGTGTCGGGTGCGCCCTTGCGCCTTTGATTGGAGATTTTTTTACAGCAGTACTCCTATGCGGCCACGCATGCTTAGAACCTGTCACTCACTCTTGAGTATGTCACCATAGTGAGCATGCGCGGGACCGGTACCACTCAGTTCCTTCTCTACAACGGAGGCTACCCCAACTCGCCGAAGTAGAGGGAGGGTGGGTAGTGGAGCACACCACAGGGACACCTCATCATCGAAGAACGTCAGTTACTGCACGAAGGTGAGTAACCTCCCTCTTCTTCTTCAAGAGATGTCCTGTGGGACGCTCCACTCTAGGTGACTTCAAGCAGTGCACTCAAGGAGGTAGGGACTTTCGGATCTGGCAGGAATGCTGTAGACAATACTGCTCTGCTAACCGAGTGTCAGAGAGAGGGCCTTGAGTAAGGGCATCATAGTGAGTAACAAATGTATGGTGGGAGGACTAAGATGGCCACCCTACAAATGTCAGACAAGGGTACTTTGCGTAGGAAGGCTCACAGAGGTAGATACAGAATCTAGTGGAATGTGTCCTGATTAATGCCAGAGGTGTAATGTTCTTTATCTGATAATAGAGACGTAATGCCAATCAGAGATCCATTTCGAAAGCCTCTGGGTAGAGATAGCCACGCCCTTGGAACGGTCCGCTGATAAAGAGACAAAGAGTCTAGGAGAGTTTCCGGAAGGGTCTTTGTTCTGTCCAGATAAAAGGAATAAGGCCCTACGCACATCAAGTGTGTGCATCGGCCTCGAAGGAGTTTGCATGTGGTTTCGGGAAGAAAGTTGGTAATGTATTGGTTCATTGAGAATGAAAAGAAGCATGAACTTTTGGAAGGAATTTTTGGGTGTAAATGTAGAGTAATTTTGTCCTTGAAGAAGAGGGTATATGGTGGATCTGCCATATAGAGCTGCTATTTCGCCTGCCCGTCTGCGGAGGTAATGGCCACACCACAAAAGGGCTGTCTTCATCAAGAGGTGCAAAAGGGAGGCAGGTGGCTAAGGGCTCAAAGGGTTGCTGTGAGTTAAACACGGACAATACTAGGTTGAACCGATCCCATGGAGGGGTAGGTGGCTGGTAAACGCCTGGATATAGGGTTTGGAGTCCCTTCAAGAAGAAACGTTTGGTGAAATGGGATGAGCATGAAAACCGAGGTCATTGTCAACTGTACGGGATGAAGGTTGTGAATGGCAGCTAAGTGGACTCTAATGGAGCTGAATGACAGGCTCGGATTGCTTAATGGTCTCAATAGATAATCGAGTATGCAGGGAAGAGTGCAGAGGTAGGAGACAGTTGTTTGGTTGTCACCATTTTTGTGAATCTTTCCCACTTTCGGAGGTAGGTGGTACGGGTGGATTGCGTTCTGCTGTGTAGAAGTACCCTCTGGAACTTTTGGTCGGAACAGTCTAGTTTCTCGTTGGGAGAACCATGCAGGTACCAAGCTTTGAGGTGAAGCATGGAGAGATTGGGTGTGAAGAAGCGGCCGTGCTGCTGTGGATATAGAAGTTCGGTCGATGGAGAAGGCAGGGAGATTCGGTGGTTGAATTGACATTCTGTTTGTGAGGAATGGGAACCACGGTTGTCTCGGCCATGAAGGTTTTGCGATTCCAAGATTAGTTCCTGGCACGACCGTTCGTATCTCTCGTGAGGACCTGTTGAGGGCAATGGTATTGGGGGAAAGCATCAAAGGAAGGGCCGGTGCCAGGAGATCATGAATGCATCCCCTAGGAGTGGTTTGCCCAGTCCTGCCTGGAGCAGAAATTGACGGGGCATTTGTGTTCTTTCGGGGTTGCGAAGAGATCTATGGTTGGGTGACACACAAAACAAGTGCGAAATATGTCGAGGAATGAGGTTCTGTTGTCTATCCTCCCATTCGTGCTCCGAGGAAAGTCTGCTTAGCTCGTCGGCAGTGTGTTTAGCACGCCTGGGATGTACGCAGCTCTGATATCTGGATTGTGATTCACAAGGCACCAATTCCAGAGTTTCATGGCCTCTGAACAAAGAGCGTGGGACGAGCCCCCCCTTGTCTGTTGACGTAGAATCATGCAGGCAAATGTTGTCTGTCATTATGCGTACATGCTGATGGTTCTTGATTAGTGGGAGGAACTTCGCAATGGCAAGCATTCTGGATAGCTCTGAACCGTTACATGTTTATGTGTAAGGGGAGGTCTCGGAGTGAGACCATAGCCTCGTGTACTGTGTGGTGAGAGATATGGGCCCCCCAGCTGGTGAGGGATGCGTCGGTCCGTCATCATTTCACAGTTGGTGGAAGTCTGGAGAATGGGGACTCCCCAGAACAGAGTTGTCGGGGACTGTCCACCATATGAAAAGAGTCCTTCAATCCTGGTAAGGGTTGGTCAGTGGTTTTGTTTATTGAGGTGCAACATTTGGTTTGTAAACCGTTGATGCCAGCCAAGCTTGAAGCACTCTTCATGTGGAGACGTGCGTTCTGGACCATCGAAAGTGCACGAGGCCATGTGCCCAGTAGTTTGGAGCAGTCTCTAGGCGGCGACCGAGGGCTGCTGTGAAGCCTTGTAGCCAGCATTTTATCGGTATTGAATTCGGGTCGGTGGTAAAGAAGGATGCCCGTCCTTCTGGAGTCGAGGCATTGCTCCTATAAAGTCCAGGCGTTGGTAGGGACTTAATGTGGATTTGTTCTCGTTTATTTTGCAGGCCCAGGGATTGAAAGCACTCGATGGTGATTTTTGTGAAGTGGAAGGCCTCGGCGTATGTGGAGGCCATTGATGAAGCAAAATCCTCCAGGTAAGGAAATATTATAACTCCTTGTTTCCTGAGGTAGGCCGTGACGCACCGCTAGAAGTTTGCGAGAAAACTCGGGGGGCAGTGGAAAAGGCCAAATGGTAGAAACTCTGTATTGGTAATGGCGTTATTCTTTCGAGCTAAGGTGTAAAACGGAGATATAAACGTCTGTGGGCGTGGATAGTGAACGTGAAAATAGGCATCTTGATAGTTCGAGTGGGCTGAAAAACCAATACGCCCTCGCGGTCCTGCTGAATCCAGGGCTGGAATTATGGTGGTCGAGAAGTAACCATCTTGAACTTTTGTTTCTTTTGATGAAATTTGATTGAGCCTCCTGATGGTCGAGGATTGGTCCGCCAGTTCCCTCCAGTTTTCTTCTGTGTAGGAAATAAGGGGAGTTAGAAGTCCTTTCCCCTTGTGGCATTCTCGGGCACGGAGTTGCAGCGATGCGCTACCCAGGTGAGGTAAGATAATTGTATCGAGTAGGTGCCTTCTTGCTGGGGAGGTGTGCGTCCTCGTCGGAAGGTTTGTCCCTGAAAGTGGGACGCGGGAAGGGTGGACTGGGGTCGGGAGCCCGCTAAGGAGAGGCAGGGGACTTGGAACCTACCCCATTGTGATCTATGTACTCTTGTCGGCAGAAACACGTTCGCTGCCCTGATGTGGTAATATTCTCGGCCATCATGGTCGCTGTAACGAATGGCTGTTAAGACGTGTGATACCAGAAAAGATTAGTTTGTGGGCAGTGCGTGCGCTGGAGTTGGGGCTACGACTGACGGTTTAACGAGACCCTATCGACCAAAGGTTCAAATTTGCTTATTATTTGAGGAAGTTGGGGCATCCCGGAAGAATTTGGGCGACGCTGCTGGTATCTGGACCTCTGGGCTGTTGTTGTGCTGTTGACTCCTGAGATCTCGGGAAAATGCTGAGTATATGAGGGGTAGCGCGGACGGTGGTAAGGTTGATATGGCTGTACTGTCGCCTTCTGTTTGTATGGGTGTTTGGATATCTAAGGACCGAAGAGTTGCCCTTGAGTCCTTCATTGAGTGACAGCACCTCATTAGTGGTGGAAGCAAAGAGTTTATCACCATCAAAAGGGAGATCCTCTATGGTGCTGCTGAATCTTGCGAGGAAGAGAGAAGAGGAAGCTAGGAACCTTGGCGCATGACCACCGCTGTACCGGTGGATCTTGCTGCAGTATTGGCTGAATCCAGAGTCTGCTTGAAGAGCCGTGCGGGATATGATTTGGCCCTCTGGAAACTCAAAGTTGTAAAACTGTGTTTCTTGCTGTTGTCGGGGACGTGTTTCAAAATAAAGTCCATGAACTTATTATAGTTTCTATGGTTGTACTTTGCTTAGAACTTGCAGTATAATTGGCAATTCGTAATCGCAACGTTGAAGAGGCATACACCTTACGACCCAGCAGGTCTAGGCGTTTGCCCTCTTTGTTGGTTGCGGGTATGGCGGAAATACTGTTTGTTTGTTTCTCTGATTGGCTGCGTCCACTACCAATGAGTTTGGCACAGGATGTGAGAAAAAAAAGGAATTCAGAGCCCTTCGAGGGGAATGAAGTATTTACCGGTCTGCCTGTTTGCAGTAGGCTGGCTTGTGGGTGGAGTCCTGCCAGATGTTATTTACGCAGGTTCCAGAAGGGCCGATTAATTGGTAATGCCAATCTGGACATTGACGAAAGATGGTTGCAGGATGTCTGTTAGCTCATGTTGTTGAATCAGGGTACTTCCTGCCAGATTGATTCTAAAGCTCATTGGCAACCCTTTGAAAGAGATCTCTGGAATTTCAGAAAAATCATCTGATGCAGGGGGAGGGGAAGGAAGTAACGCCTCCTCAGGTATTTTGGATCAGTTTGGTGTTGTCAGGTAATACTGCGATCAGGAGCTGGAGTTAATTGATCCTGAGGGATGGGAGGGTGCTGCCGCCAAATGAGTCATATGACTGGAAGGGACGTTCGTGTCTAGCCCGAGAAATAGCGGGACGTGCTGCTGGAGGAAAAGATGGCCATGGAGCCCAGAAACTGCCATGGTGATGGAAAAGGCATAGGAGGTGCCATCCAGGGGTTAACACCACCAGGAGGTGGGATCTTGAGGTGGTTTGGGAGCAACTTTCCTGTGTCCGCGGGTGACAGGACTCTGAGGTAGAATTCAGAATGCACTGGAACATCAGCCTGTAGTTCAGACTCCTCCTCACTGGAGGAAGGCTGTTCGGACCCTGAGTCATTTGTCAGGGAGAAGCCATCCCCAAGAAAGGGCGATTGCAGTGTAGGTGACACTAGGAGGTCACTTGAGTGGGTAAAACTGCAGCGCTGGGGCAGTCGGAGGCGAAGGGCATATAGAGATCCTGTGAGGGAACCCAGGCTGACACCGGAATTCTGAGTCTGGCTCCACCCCGCCTTCGCCTCCACCCCTCCAGTACTGGGGAGTCACCCCTCTAATGCCGGCTCTCCCCGCCACAGTCTACTGGCTGACACTCCCTCGCATGCCGTGTATTAAAGCAGGCTGCGGGTATTCAACTCAAGCTGCGGTCAGCGGGGCTTGAGTTGCTCGGTTGCCGCATTCCATCGCATTCATTCTCGCGGTGCGATAGGTGGCCACAAATCGAGGCAGGCAACTGAAAGCCTGTTCGCCTCGGGAACCAGAGCTCGCATCTGCCGCCGAAAGCACAGGCAGGTTTAGCTGGACGGGTGTACCGGTAGGAGAACCAGCTTGGTCAAACATACTCAGCACGGGGGAAACGACCCAGGTAAGGAAACTGACGAGCTGACAGAGGGAGGTTTGTCAGTGTAAGCCTGTCTTAGATTGTGAGATGCTCTCAGTTTAGCTATTTCTTTCAGCTTTTCTTGAAGGGGTTAGAGCTGTGTCTGAGAGCGGAGGCAGAGTCAGCGCCAGGGTCTCAGGCGCACTGTAGGGATTTTTGGAGTGAAGCAGAATAAGTTTAGCCTTTAACTCTCTGTCCCTTCCTCGCTCTAGAGCTAATTTTAGTGCCCGTGAGAAACATTTTTGGGAATATGAGTCTCCCCCAAGCATTTTTATACACTTGGAGTGTCCATCAGAGAGAGGGATAGCATCCCTTACAGGAGGAGCAGGCCGCTTAAAGCCTGTGGAGCCAGGCATATTTTGAAGCAAGCTGACAGAACAAAGAAATTTGTTTGTTTTTTTTTTTTTTTTTTTTTAAAGTAGGAAGAAAGGTAGGTAACACTAACTAACAACTAACTAACAGGAAAAAAAACTGTCTAACTACAGGTATTTTAAGATGGGAAAAGAAATCTTAAGGAGTCTGCTGAGCTCCGTCTCAAGCTGGGGGCGGTAGAGAAGGAACTGAGGGTACCGGCCGCGCATGCTCACTAGTGACATACTCAGAGTGAGTGACAGGTTCTAAGCATGCGTGGCCACTAGGAGTACTGCTGTAAAAAAATCTCCGGTCAAAGGCGCAGGGGCGCACTGACACCTAGAGTGGAGCACCCACAGGGACATCTCTCTCGAAGAACCCCTAATCATTTTAGCTGCACTAGAAAAGGTTCAGAGAAGGGCCAGGATATCTTTTTTGAAATGAAACGACCACATCTGTATGCAGTATTCAAGATGTGGGCGTACCATCGATTTATATAAGGGCAATAATATATTCTCTGTCTTATTCTCTATCCCCTTTTTAATGATTCCTAACATCCTGTTTGCTTTTTTGACTGCCTCTGCACACTGCGTGGACATCTTCAGAGAACTATCTATGATGACTCCAAGATCTTTTTCCTCATTTGTTGTAGCTAAATTATATTGTATGTACAGTTGGGGTTATTTTTTCCAATGTGCATTACTTTACATTTATCCACATTAAATTTCATTTGCCATTTTGTTGCCCAATCACTTATTTTAATTTTTAATGAAGCTTCTTAAATATCTAAAAAGCCTTATTTACTTTACATACAATGATAGTTTAGTTATATATTATAGACTTATAGAAAGAGACCTTCTAAAAACGTTAAAATATTACTGGCATGCAAAATCTTAAATTGGAGTGAATAAATGAAGACTCAGCACACCACTTCTGAAAGGCTGCCGACCGCTGAGCTAGATAATGTAAAATGGCTTACTGTTGTTCTCAATATTAATCTTAGAAGTTTACCTTGGAGTATTTTATGGGCTTGGATACGAATTTGCTGTACAGAGACAAGAATCAAGTCATGTGCAAGAGTTCAGAGAAGAGCTTGCATTATGGAATCCCTTCCCCACAACCACAGGACAGACAGAAAAGGTAATAATTAACTGAGCATCAGACACTTAAATAAATTTTGTAGTCTTTGCTCTCGCTGTGTTTATGCGCACGCGCGCGCACGGTCTCTTCTGTTCATATATATATTACACACGTAAGAGACAGACACAAATGTATACATATATATTTACATACATATATATGCAACATGCACACACGCACATTTTCACAGTGCTTGAGCAAATGCAAAACTACCAAGTCAAGCATTTTCCCGTATGGCTCAGGTAGCAGAGCCGTATGAATTAGGACAGTTTACAACTTTCAGTATCAGAACCAGAGTGTACAAAATGAACTGTATGCATTGCAGGTAACCTGTAAAATTGGTATTTACAGGAGAGAAATAATCCAACAATCAGGCATCGCACTGAAACACTACACATTCAGCTCTTAATGTTGAGGGAGAAAACTTCAAAACAGTTGAACACTGAATAGTTATAAATTACAAAATTGCAAACTCTTTGGGAGCAAGGACTATGACTTTCCATGTCTGCATACAGTGTCTAACACATTTGGGGAGCAACCACAATTTAATTTTAAAGAAGGGAAAACAAACACATAGATGTTAAGCAATTTAATCAGACTCAAACCGATAAATATGTCACAACTGGGATTAGAACCCAGGTCTACTGACCCTCAACTCTGTGCTCATACCACTAGAGTGCTGCTTCCCTTAAATGTAATCACAATCCCACAAATACCTTTCCACTTTGCGTGTCAACTCTTAACCTGTGGAAAAACCATCTGAAAAATTCTATCAAGCCACTTCAAAATCTCTCCTTCTTAATTCATGCCAGCAGAATATCAGTCGACAGTGGCTAGATGTTATGTTAAACTGTACAAATCATGCTTGTGTTACCTTGTCCTTCCTTCCCCACCTCACCTGTTTTTTCCCCTGCTGCCTGCTGTGTCATATCATTAACTAATATTATAAGATTTCTGGGGATCTGGTCTTTGCTTAGGGTTCCTCAATGCTAGTGGCAATATAAATAAACATATCCCTTTTTGTATATTGGTATTTACAACGCCAGCTCTCCAAAGCCTGTAACAGCAATATAATTTTAAAGTCTCATAAGTAAGGCCTAAAAGCAACCCACATTAAGGATTGTCTGCTTTTTCCTTCTTACCTCCTGCTTCTTGATGCACTGTTTTCCTATAGAATGCAGATAATTTGTTTCTGTTCAAAGGCACACATCAAAAATATGACAAGATCCAACAGCAGGTATTTCATATAAAAGTGTTTATTGGACAGGAGAGGTAGGGGGGAAACAGGCTGGTTTTTAAAAAAATCCTTCTTGGGCATTTTTGAACACTTTTTTCCTTGATGTAGCATCATTCATTCTCTTAGGAGTCCTTTAACAAAAACATTTGAAAATAAAATATTTAACCTAAATACAACCATTTTATAACAGAAAGCTGAATAAGATGCAAAATCCACCCAACAGTAATAAACTGGTACATGAAAATAAAAACAACAAAAAACCCTACCTCTACGTACAACTAAGGAGAAAATATAAAAAGAAGCAGTGGTTTTACTTGTATTGCCAAAAATTTAAAAAACTGAAGTTTTAAAACAAAATATTGGCTGAGTGAATTAGCATAACCAGACTGCATAAATCACCGCTAAAGACATCTGAATTCACTCAACTTTTAAAGTCTCAGACCTAGGTTAATGCAGTAATATATTTTTTCCTGTAGATTCATGAACTGACATTGTAGATACTTCCCAAGTAAATTCACTTTAACAGGAGTATATTTTTTAATGTATACAGATTTCCAAAATGTTTTTAATTTCAGCAAAAGTCATTTTTTCCAATTTCATCTTACTTAATGAAAAAACTGCCTTTGCCAAAATAATTTACAAATTTTATTGTATTTTAAAAGCCTGATTAAGGGCAAAACATGCATTAAGTTTTTCTGCTAAAATTACAGAAACATAATTGCAGAATGTGATTATATTCAAAGGGTCGTGTCCATAATAAAAATCTGCAGCTTAAAAGAAGCTTGGAACTTTAAGAGTTTAGTATCTGAAAAAGGCAAATATTCTATGTACTATTTTTAAAACTCTGACATTACACTGCAATGGTTAAAGCAAGAAATAGCTCAACTGAAGAAGATTATAGGAAAGCCTTTGTCTTCTCAGGAGGTCTATGCTTGGTTATACAATACTGTCTTGGAAACAGTGCTTCATCAGAGGTCTGGCAGTTGGCTTCTGTTTAAAACATACTTTGCCTCGTAACATTCATCAAAGGCATAAAACATAATTGAGTCTGGCAGTACACATGGACAGCATGATGTTCAGGGGGTTGCCAGTAGACATGGGGTCCTTATATAAAGAGATGTTTTCTTTGTTTAAAAGGGAAAATGAGTGGGAGCTGGGGAGAAAGAACAGGGGAAAAGAATTTGACTCAGAACCATAAAATATTTTTTTGAATCCAATTCAGTTCAACTCCTGAATATACAAATAGAATGTTTCAAATTTGCATTGTGACACAGTTTCTGAATTGCTAAGGCAATTCATGCTTTCCTATTTTCATAGAAAAAGATAGAGACTTTAGTTATATACATCCTTCTAAATGCTCTGTGAATGCTCTGGGTTGAGTTCTAGAAGTGCTCACTTCAGTCCGAAAGTGATGGAGAGCGAATGGACCGTCCGCTGGCTGGGCTGTTGGAGAAAGTGAAGGGCTCCTTCTCTTTTTCTTTGCTGTCATGTTTATGTTTATGCTTATGCTTATGTTTATGCTTTTTCTTCTTTTTCTTGTGCTCATGGTGGTGGTGGTGGTGATGATCACTGTGTTTTGAGGAATTGGATTCTTTGCTGAACACAGAGAGTGGAGTTACTGGCACTGGAAGCATGTTCAGCTCTAGTGAAGACTGTTCTTTACCTAAGACAAAGATACAATTGGAATTTCAATTTTTACATTGTGATAAATTATTAACTCATAATTTAACATCAAAAAAGCTGTTGCTGAAATATAAGCTAGTATCTACATGTCTCCCATCATATTTAGCATTCTAATACACTCTGTTAGTACACTGGTGCCATTACCTTCTGGTATTCCTAGACAAGCCTATAAGCACACTGACAGTTTCCACATGGTAGACTTAGTTCTTAGCAGTGTAGGTGGGATGTGCTACTCCTTGCTTCAAATGGTATAAATGTATCCCAGATGACAAGTGACTATACAGCTAAGGAACTGCAAACATACCAATTTCAAGACACCAATTTTCCAACATAAAAGTTCAAAAACTTGATAAAATGTATGCAGTGAACAACTAGAGTGCTCATGAAAAATTCTGGATATAACAATAGATAATGGACCACAATAATCAAACTAATGATTGGTACTATTAAGAAGTTAAATTTCCTGTATGGGCTGATGTCAAACATTAGGCTCTGTACACAAAGATGGATTTTTTTGATGCTGAACAGTGGAAATAAGCTGATTTTTCAAAATAAATTATTTAACACTCAAGCATTTCCTCTCTTCTGAATAATACAAACATTCAAAGTTTGTCATCTTAAATAAACAAAAATCCAAGTTATAATAATAGGATACAAATGTTCTTTACAAATTAGGATTTTAAGCAATACAGGAATAAGACCTCCAAGTAGATACAGGTCTGTTTCACAACACAAGTCTGTTCTATATTCTGAATTTTTCTTTTATCTGTAGCATTTTACAGAATTGGAAAAATATTGCAGATTGGTCTTCCCAGGGAACCATGATTTGCTCTCTACCCACTGCAAAGGCAAAACTCAGTGTAACTGCCTCTGTCTTGGTACTCCAGTTTTCTTAGAAGACAAAACATTTCAGGAACCAACTTGGTATTTTCTCTCAATATGAATGACAATCATAGAGAAAGACTTAAAAAAGCTCAATCTATTTAGTATATCCAAGAAAAGATTAAGAGGTGATTTGATCACCACCTATAAGTACCTACATGAGAGAAGATTACAGATAATACACTGGTTTTTAAACTAGCAGAAAAAAGCCCATAAGATCTAATGTCTGGAAGCTGAAGCTTATTGAAGCAGGCTAGGAATAAAGTGCAAATTCTTAACAGTAAGAATGGATAATTAATCATCAGAACAATTTACCCTGGGTTATGATTTGATTCTCCATTACCTAAAGACTCGAATCCTTTCTAAAAAGCATGGTCTAGCTCGACCCCTAGATACGGGCTTGATGCAGGAATTACTGGGTGAAATTAAATTGCTTATGTTATGCAGGATGTCAGATCAGATGACCACAGTGGTTCCTCTGGGCTTAAATTCTATGAATCTATGAACATTTTACAAACTTTAGTCCTGAACTCAGCAGAATAATACATACCTTACTACATCTGTTATCAAATAAAACCATTTAACATCACAATTCAAAGCAACTTTAATTTCTGATGTACTATTAACTCTATTATGGTATATACATGACATGCACACACTAAGACATTAATTGCTGACCTTAATGCATATTAGCCACATCACTTTTTACTCTACCCTGGATAGTTGCAATCCAGATCTGTAGGCCACTTGCCAGTTTACTGCAAAAATATAAGAGACTGCTTCATGACTAAACCTGTAACAATTCTTTATTTCTAATAATCTTAAATCTCTCAAAAGACCTCCCCTCTGAATCTACTTCCACGTCCTGAACCCATCCCTTTAAATTCTAGCTTCTTTTTAGGCATCTAGAACAGCATGATTTCTGCCTCCAAGCTGCAAGCATGCTGAAATACTCACTGTAGTGAACCTATAGCACAATGAAAAATGAACACGTCTGGCTCAAGATATTAGAATATACTAGAACACCAACATTATGAACAACAAATTAAATGAACCATATTTCCCAACCAGCAGGAGGTGGCAGAATCATGTAACAACAGTGGCATCCCTTCACATGTTGATGCTTTCAGTGGTTTGAAGGACAAAAAGAAAATGATGCATCATACTGCAACTTATTTACTACTGCCATTTTGAGATATTCAATTTTATAAAGTTTTTGATTTTATGAATTCCTCAGTCCCAATTAGTTCATGAAACATGGGTAAAGAAGATTACGCTTTTGTTTACATTGCCTTCAGTGCACAAATATTTTACATGCACACAATGATGTATACAAATATTTTATTTGCATGTTACACTGGCAAAGTATATCATGTATGTTAAAGGTTATTTATATGAACAATTCTATTATCACAGTACACACTAAAATAAAGAGGGTATCAGGATGAGCCCAATCTATAGACTTCAGCACCGACTAACTTGTAGGGGAGAGAGATTTTCAGATCCACGGTTTTGTTTCTGGCTCACCTTTAATACTGCATGCCGCATTTCAGAGGGCTAAATGGCACAGCATACAAAGCATCTCTGATGCCAAAGCATACTTTTGATTCTTCCAAATGTGGAAGGGGAAGGGAACAGAGTAAGTACCGGAGGTAGTATGTTAATACTGATAAGCAAATGGCAAACGTCCCCGATTGATAGGTCAGTGCTCCCCTATGAGAGACGCATGAAAGACTAGCTGAAAGGTGCAACATGGTCAGGTCTCTGTCTTATTCTTCTGAGTTTGTTTTTATTTCAAAATAGTAGGTCTCAAGCTCTTATGACTGCAAAGAAAGCCTTCAAAACATAAAGCCAGTAAAATCAATTCAGAAACAAATATCTGAGTTTGCAGAGAGCCTATCCCATAACAATAGTTCTGAAGTGTGAACTGACATTTATTTCAGTGAGTGCTAACTCAGATTTCAATACTTGAAATATCAATGTTGTCAACTATATCACTGCCATTCAGAGCACGTAAGAAAAGATCTACACCAGCATTTCCCAAAGTTTGGGTTGTGCCCTTTAGGGGCAGAGGAAGAATTAAGGACTAACCAAGGAGGAACTGAAAATGTATATATTAAGACTTATGTGCCTTTAAAACCACATGGTAGGGAACGACTGGCTTCATTTCCCAGAGAAAGGGGCTCATCTTTCAAAAGTCAAGAAAACACTACGACAAAATGACCTTCACTAAACTGATCACTGAACTGACCATCTAGGTGTTAGACTTCAAAATTAATGGCATCACTAATTTTTTCCTTCTTCAGTTGACCCCAAAACCTATATATTCATGGTTTTATCTGCCAACAACTTAAGGGAATCCCAATGATGATCATAATGCAATCATCAAAAACAACTGGGGACTATTATTACTATTGAAATAAGCGCAGATGGCACAGATTGCACCAAAACTTTGTATATTGTGATAAAAAAAATGAAATCAAGGCTGATTAGACTAGCTCAAATCCTTTCATACACTGCTCTTTAAATACATTCAAAACTGAGCCAGTTTGTGCCACAGTCCTTGAATCTGACAACATTCACTTCCTTCACGCAGCTGCTTCATTGACAACAGATGTTTTTCAAAAATTCCAACAGCATCAGCTCCCCAAAAGACATGATATTTGATACTGCCAAAGAGTGCTTTGAAGTCAATACAGGCATCATAAATGTGTCATAAGAAGCCTGCCCAGGTGATTGAAGTAAGACAGCTGTAAAATGGACCTTTGTGAGGGATTAGAAGGACTACATCGACGTTAGGCATTGACCCACCCTAGACAGAAATCAATGTTGCACAAAAAGATCACCTTTTCATCCCCAGGACTCCCTAAGATTAATGCTTACAGAAGGCCTGTATTAGCGACTTGCCAATCCGGGTGAGGAGGGCTAAATAATAATTCTTTCTAAGGTCATCAATTTTATTTCTATATTGGTCAAAGGGGAATTGCTGCAGGGAGACAATGCAATTTCTTCTCTCATGGAATAAGAATCTGAACCTATGTTTCCCACATAATAGCAAAAAACAGTAACAAGCGGGAGAGCTCATGAATTCACTTCTGAAGTGGTTACTAGCATTCTTTGAAACAAAATATACAAATTCAGAATCCACTTGGCATCTTCCTTTGTTCTGGGTGTGCAGATTCCAACATAATTATTAGCTTTTCTCTGTTCCAACTAGTTGGATAAGTGTGCAGAATTAGATGAAATTGCCAAATGAGATGAGACTTCTAGAACACCTAGTTAATCAAACAGAACGTTACAAAGACTGCAGAGATATGATGCAAGAGAAGTAGCACAGATGGGAATACAGACTTCATTTTAAACTTGAACATTTATTTTAATATGGGTAAGCTTTATTCTGATAAACTTTAATCTTTTTTCCATCAAAATGAAAACTTTCAGAAACAAGCTGTTTGACTTATGTCCTAGCTCCTCAATATAAAGATTATAAATTGTTTTGTTTGCAAAATAATTACAACATCTAGTCATAAGCTGTCCAATTTATTTTTAATTTTGCTGATGGATGAATGTTGAGGGGCTGTTAGGTTGCTAGGGTTATTTAAATCAATTTTTTACTTTGTGCTGAAATTCTGTAAACTGGTGACATAATATATCTCAAGAGACCTCAGAAAAGGCCACGTCAACTTCCTCAAAAGTAGTCTCCTGTTCTGTATTTTTATATTTTGGGGAGAACTGCAGACTTACAGCCTCTGTGCTATGTAAAAGTGAAATCTTTTTAAACTTGCTGGCCTAAGTGAGACTTTTCCCGTTTGATGTTTGCTGAAGATCATCTAAATAGCACCTGACTTTTCAGAACGCTTTGGAAGATGGCACTGGAAGGCAGAGTGAGCAATGCGCAAAAGCATAAGAATGAAGGGTGGGGCCAAGAAGCCTTCTAGGTCAATGAGCCATCTGAGAGAAGACTGACCTTCCAGAATCCTGAAACTAATCACTCACGTCATCAACAAAAAAGCTACGCCAGTCTTTGGACAGTCTCTCCCTGCACCCGAAGAAAACCCACTAACAAGAAGTGCTGTGTCAGCAATATCATTATCTGGCTCCTCAACCACAGTTCCAACTCCTATTTCATACGAGCCCAGAAAACCACAAAAGCTGAAGAGTTCATAATTCCCCTGTTTTCGTGTTCTTCCATTTTCATTCTTGTCTTTTGTTTGTATTAGCTTGGATATGTCCCAACCCTTTTATTCTATAAACTTAGGGTGTGGTTGTATGTGTGCAACTGTGTAGCATCACCCATAAAGTCCACACAAGAAAGGCACCAGAAAGAGAGTTCCCCAAGTTTCTCAATGCCATAAAACAAAGCCTCATAAAAATACTCATGAAATAAAGCATGTTTTGTCTTCAGTGGGCCCTAAGAATTTAAAGCTGGCAGCTGCGAACTGCCAAACAAGATTGGCAAACTTCTGCTTGTCAAAGAGCTCTTTTAAGGCCTGTATTGTAATTTCTCTGCACAGGAGAGGGATGAAAAGGGTTACTCATCACACAAGAATTGAAATCTAAGGAGGAAGCTTTGTAATTGACTCTGAAGTTGTGGTTCAGACATTAGATCATTCGGTTTCAGTATTTGACTGACTTAGTAAAATTCTTTAGTTGTGATTTATAACCAGACAGCCACATCCTTAGAGCCCTTCTTAGAATATTATAAGAATTACCTGTTGTATTAATTTGGTGATTGAACTAATTTGATTATTTATTTCCAAACCAATATTGATACTAATGTGGTAATTTTATCTTGATTTAATAGTTGTATTTCTTTAATTTTAGTTTAGTATTATTAACAATAGTTTAGGTTTGGTAATATGTTTTCTTGATTTTTTTATATGTTTTGTTTGTTTAATAGCTCTATTAAAATTTAGAAAAAGATAATGAGCCATATTTCTTTCAATAAGCCAAGCTGGTCCAGAGTCCTTGAGGACCTGTGTGGACATTAGTTTGTCAGTCTAAAAGCCCGACCAGTCCCCTCTAATTACCCTAGAACAATAAATCATTCTCTCAGTGAAATTAGCAGTTGCAACAGAATATGAGATCTGCACATGTCTTCCTGGCACAATGTATTTGTGACTCCCTGTAAGATCACAGATGAATGTCTTAGTCATAGTGTGACTTTTATCTAGAATGTTTACATTATTGTTATAGCAACTTTCACACACTTTCTTCTAAAGTACCTGGAAATGCAATTCTTCATGAAGGACAGAATGGCTATTAGCCCAATATACATTATGCTATTTCAGTGCTATACTGGCTCCAACAGAATCTCAAAGCCTAAAAGCCACCAGATTCGAAACAAGCATATTTTAGACAATAAAATTATCCCATGCATACTGCATACTTAGATAATATGTATTAAAGCTAGTCTACCACAATTACAGAAAATGTTTCCAGCTTAAAAAGGCTAAGCAAAAACAAGCCTCTATCAATGCTGCTATCATGTTCTGAGAAACAAGAATTACTGCATATACTTACTTGCATTGTTAAGTATGTTGGTGTAGTGCAGGTGATCCTGTCTCTCTCTAGTGGCTGATCCTTGTGACTATAACAGCATGCTATAAATTTACTCGCAGCTGACTGAGGGCTTGTCTGTCTACATGGAGTGTTAGTGCACACCAACTGGGGTGTAAGTTCTTGTGCATACCAGTGTATTGTGTGGACACTGCGAGTGTACACTAAAGTTCTCTAGTGCACCTTAACATTGTACGGGCTATACCAACATGCACTAAGGAACTGTTAGCGCATGCCAGCAGGGCACACATAAATCAGTAAGCATGCGACACGCTGGTGCCCACCCACTAGAATTTACACCCCAGTTAGTGTGCACTAACATACTGTTACGGCAAGCCCTGAGTTAATTCATTTTGCTCAAGTAGCAGGCATTTGTACTCTTGATACAGGTCCCAGGTTGAATTTCCACTGATAACCATGGTGTCTGTACATATGCAGCCATGTTATGTTGAATTTGTACATCAAACTGATCTTCAATAGATAATTTGTTACAGTGCAGAGATTTGTAGTTCTTACCACAGACTCAAGTATATTGTCATAAATGCATTATTTAAAGATATAGCTAAAGTACTTTCCTTCTATACTTTGAGACAATATTTGCTCCATTCTGTCACAAGTTTCAAATAATTCCAGCAACTTTTCATTTTCTAGCTAAATGAACCATGTTCTGAACTGTTATACTGGTGATAAACAAGAATGGGGAAAAATATAAATGAAGGTTCAAGATCACTAAATGTAACGTGGTGACTAGGTTTCTATCACACAGCCTGTAGGTAGAACTTATGTGGGCCACTGGATAGGAAAACAGTGGTTTACAAGAACAGCAGAGGGGCCATTTTTATTATTCTGAAGAAGTGAGGGAGTCAATAGAACTTATGATGTTTTTCCAACAGGGCGTGCCTTTTCTGATCATTGCTACACCTACTTAAAGTGTTGTGATGTCAGGAAAGTAACTACCAGCACATAGAAATTACTTGTTACTCAACAGATATGCTCCTTTTATGCTTTCTGAATCTCATCTGCTTATTTACTTTTTATTTTTGCAGAGTCAATGTAACTAAGAGAAACTAAACAGCATACTATTGTACATTGTGAAAAGGACGGTTAACTAAAGTTCTAATTATTATGGGTGATGATGTGCTGAGCCAGAAAAGCTGAACCCAGACTGAATGCACAGGGGGTCACATTTAGGGGAAAAAAATGTTTTACTTATAAACTTATTTACTTCAGTTTATAAGTAAAGTGAAAAAAAAATTATCTGGAATCACTGACACAAATGTGCAATCCTGTGATACAATTTTTACAGTGACTGATTTTAGAGTATGACTACACTTTAAGAGAAGTGAAATAGGAAAGTAAATAGATTCTATTTTAAGCTTGTCTGATGTAAAAGTTAATCCGACTGAAAGGACTACCTAATACAAAGGACACTTTTCTATTTCACCAAATTCATCTGTGAAATATAGTGTATTAGTCACTCTGCAGTCTTAAATGTGACATGAAGGCTGGTGTTTACATTAGAAAGAACGAGAGCAAAGTCTTGAAATTTTTGTGATCTTTTAAGACTGACGGTGGAACATTGCCACTGTTCTTGATGATTTAATAGCAAATAAAAATTCTGTTTTTCATATTAGAAATCTGATCTTGAATGACTTCAGATGCTCAGAAAAGGCTTCTGTTGAGTCTCTCAAAGCTGCTGTACTTAGGGAAGAACTATAATTAACATAACAGCAAGTTTAAAAGATAGTTCACATACTTGAATTTTCAGCATTTAATTACTTCTTGTAAGATGCATAGAAGCATTCATGGTTGAACAGCATAAAAATCATTATTGTATTCAGGGCATTTTTAACATATGTTTGAAAACATTTTCCAAGTGAAGCTGAACTATGAAAGGTGCTGTAATTAATTATAGCATTAAACACTGAAATCCTATTTTTTCACAGAATAACCAGCTGTAGTGCAAGCCTCCCTTTACTATCCTGGTTGTGGGTCTTAATCCTGACCTCATAGGGCCACCTTTATGGGTAAAAGGATGCAACAGACAGCTTGAAAACAGTAATATAATAAAGAAAATTAAATTTACATGGTTTTCTGTAAAAGACAGTAACATTGAGAAATTTGTGTTTAAGTCCAATTTATTATCCTGTGGGGAAATCAATCAAAAAGCATGCTGAATATTACTCACAAATAGATATGGCAGCATTCAAAGCCAGCACAAACTCTCTCTTTCCAGATGCTATTTACAAAGCTAGAACTGTGTTTGGCTATTCCCTAACGTTTTGTAAGAGCTGATGTCAGTCTGACCAACAGCTCTGAGAGGAGAGACTGTGTATCGACTAAGACCTCACTATTTTTTCAGGGTACCTTGGTTTGGAGATGACATAAGAGCCCTGATATCTACTAATAAGACGCTCTATTTTATCACCTCCATCAAAAGCCATTTCAACACCATCAACAGTTGAAGTATGCTTACTCTGTGCCAGTCCTGCAATAATTCAAATCATTCTGAAAGTCCCCTGAAAATCTTGGCTGTAAAGACTCATTGATATCTCCGGAAAACTGAGAAAATTGCATTTGGAAGCAATTCTATTTAGATATGGTATGTAATTTCCTTATTTGTTTATTATTTGAGCTCATCTGCCCTTATTGCTCAGCTGAACTTCATATGTCTCTGTTTGTACCAAAAAGAAGAAAAAGGTGAAGTTTTAAAAGCAAAGACTATTTTTAATAAAACTGTCCCTAGAAGTATAAATAGCAGTATAAATCAAGGAAAAGAAAACAAGAAAAAATATGCTAAGATCAAACTGTCTCAAAATACAGTACTATATGCAGTGCAGTTGTAGCTGTGTTGGTCGCACGATATTAGAGATACAAGGTGAGTTAGGTAATCCTCACCCACCTTGTGTCTCAAAATACATTGATTTTCAAAGGCTTTTAAGTGAGTTCCATGCACTTTCAGAGGCAAAGATAATGTTTGATTTCTCAGTGACCTAAGAAACGAAGTGTATTTCATCTGTGCTAAATATATAAAAAGCAGGGCTAAGTGCGTCATTCAGCACATAAATCTCAAATTAACATTTCTGTCCTTTATAGAGCTATATAAGTAATGGCCAACTGGTCCTCGTTCTACTCTGATTCAGAATACACTCATTCTGAACCTCAGCATACTTAATATGGAACAACATTAGAGCGTGGAGCTGGCTGATGGAGAGTCCCGTAAGTCCCATTTGTGAACAATTTGGCACAGTTTTGCAAAGTTTCTTGTTTATGACTTTATATCCCATAGTAAGTAAAATAATAGAAAATGAAACGCTGCAAAACATCACATAGAAGTTATAAATACTAACACTCAACAGATCAGCTTCATATGCTAATGAGTATTGGTGGTAGCTGACATGCCCCAGCATGCACCATACTTTGCAATAACAGCAGAAAAGGAGGGATGGATAATGCCAGTCTATAAAAAGGAGAATAAAGACAACCCTGGGAATTTCAGACCAGTCAGCTTAACTTCAGTAACCAGAAAGATAATGGAGCAAATAATCAAGCAAACAATTTGAAAACACCTAGAAGATAATAAGAGATAAGTAACAGTCAACATGGATTTGTCAAGATCAGATAGTGTCAAACCAACCCAATAGCCTTTTTTGACAAGATAACAAGCCTTGTGGATGGGGGGATGTGGCAGACATAGTATATTTTGACTTTAGTAAGGCTTTCGATACTGTCTCACATGATCTTCTCATAAACAAACTAGGGAAATATAACTGAGATGGAGCTACTATAAAGTGGGTGCATAACTGGTTTAAAAACTGTTCCCAGAGAGTGGTTCACGGTCAAGATGGAAGAGCATATCAGGGGTCTCACAGGGATCGGTCCAGTGTCCAGTTCTGTTCAATATCTTCATCAATGATTTAGATAATGACATAGAGCTTATACCTATAGTTTGTGGACGACACGAATGTGGGAGGCGTTGCAAGTGATTTGGAGGATAAGATTAAAATTCAAAATGATCCGGACAAACTGGAGAAATGGACTCAAGAAAATAGGATGAAATCCAATAAGGACAAATGTAAAGTACTCTACTCAGGAATCAACAATCAATTGCACCCAAATAAAATGGAAAAAGACTGCCTAGGACAAGTACTGCAGAAAGGGATCTGGGGTTTATAGTGGATCATAAGCTAATTATGAGTCAACAGCATAACACTGTTGCAAAAAAAGTAAACATGATTCTGGGATGTTGTGATGGTGTGCACTCACGTCTCGTCAAGCGCCTCCTGGCGGCCAGGTGCAAACTTGTACTCTTTCCTTTTCTTGGCACCCCCTGTTGGTCATTGCCCTCATCAGGCAGGTCTTCTATGGTTCAGCCCTCTGGCTAAGTCACCCAGTTAATATGCATAAACTAACCTCTTTTGGGGTAAAAGGTCCAACAGGGCCTGTCTCTGACCCCTTACTGGTGTTGCAGGCCTGTCTCTGGGCTCAGTTATCAGCCCCTTCTGGGCTAGCTTTAAGTCTGTCCCTGTCCTGTCACAGAGCAGTGCCACCAGGCCTTCATCCCTGCAGACTTTTTTTCCCAGCAGTTCTCACTGACCCAGCTCTCCCCTCCAGCCAGGTCACCTCTCAAGTTCAGTCCCCTTCTGGGGGGTTTCAACAAATACTTGGCTCCTCTCTAGGATCTTCAGATCTGTCCTTGACCCCTTAAAATTCTAGCCCCTTTCTTGGGCTTCTAAACAACACTTGTCCCCTATTCAGGGCTTTGGCCACTCTGCCAGTAGTTAGTGGTGGGACCTGGGCCCACCCCCACAACTCTGGGTCCCAACCCAGGGACCCCACAGTAACACCACATGCTGCTTCCTTTTGATAGTTGCTGTTGCTGCACTCCCTGGACCACTTCCCACGTAGCCCTTTCCACTTCACCCTTACCACAGGTGAAGTTCTCTGTCTGTTCCCTGATTGAGCAGGGTCTTTCCCAGGCCTCCTTGCCTGGAGAGTTTTACAGCCTTCCAGTCCTACCTAACCCTTCTGGTCCCAGCCAGTAACGCAACTGCTCAGGCCCTGCAGCTTCTTTTATCTGAGCTGCTGAGCTCTGATTGGATGCTTCCCTGCAGCTTTTGTAGGCAGGCCTGAAGGACCCACCTTTACTGCTCCTTTCCTGGGGCAGGGTGTGGTAGGACTACGAGGCCTCCAGCAGGGAGCCTCAAAGGGCCTGGTACACTCCATCACAGATGTATTAGCAGGAGTCTTGTAAGCAAAACATGAGAAAAAACAGTTAACCACCTTATAGTAACTGTTGTTCATCGAGATGTGTTGTTCATGTCCATTCCAAGCAGGTGCGTGCATACCGCATGTACACCAGCTGGAAGATTTTCCCCTAGCAGTGTCTGTAGGGTCGGCCCTGGCACCCCCTGGAGTGGCACCACTACGGCGCCCTATAAAGGGGCCCGCCGACCGTCCACCCCCTCAGTTCCTTCTTGCCGGCACTCCGACAGAGGGGCAGGAGGGTGGGTATGGGAATGGACATGAACAACACATCTCAAAGAACAACAGTTACTAAAAGGTAGGTAACCGTTTTTCCTTCTTCGAGTGGTTGTTCATGTCCATTCCAAGCAGGTGACTCACAAGCCTGAACCCAGGTGGTGGGGTCGGAGTTCACTGCTGACTGGAGTACTGCATGACTGAAGTCTGCATCATCCCTAGCCTGGTGTGTGATGGCACAGTGCAACAAGAATGTGTGGATGCAGGACCACGTGGTCATTCTACAAATCTCCTGAGTCGGGACCTGAGCCAGGAATGCCGCAGAGGAGGCCTGTGCCATAGTGGAGTGGGCTGTGACCGGAAGGACAGGGGTCTTAGCTATGCAGTAGCATTCTCGGATGCTGTCGCAATCCATGAAGAGATTCGCTGACAGAAGACTGGGAGCTCTTTCATCCTATCCGCCACTGCGATGAAGAGCTGAGTCGAGCGTCTGAACGGCTTGGTACGCTCAATGTAAAAGGCCAAGGCCCTGCGGACATCCAGGGAATGTAACCTCTGCTCCTCACTGGAAGAGTGTGGTTTCGGATAAAACACCGGCAGAAAGATATCTTGTCCCATGTGGAACTGTGAGACGACCTTGGGGAGGAAGGCCAGGTGAGGTCTAAGTTGGACCTTGTCCTTATAAAAGACAGTGTATGGGGGCTCAGATGTTAACACCCTGAGCTCCAACACCCTCCTGGCTGAGGTGATTGCCACCAGGAAGGCGGTCTTCTATGACAAGTACAACAGGGAGCATGAAGCCAGGGGCTCAAAGGGAGGTCCCGAGAGGGCAGAGAGGACCAGATTCAGGTCCCAGGCAGGAGCCAGCTGACGAACATGCGGAAATAGCCTGTCCATACCCTTGAGGAAACGCCCGACCAGCGGGTTCGCAAACAACGAGGTACCCCCCTCTCCTGGATGGCCGCCAAGTGAACACGAATTGAGGAGAGGGAGAGGCCCAGTTGTCTGAGGTGGAGCAAAAATAGTCTAGGTTAATAGGGATTGGGACCTCCAGTGGATTGTGACCTCGCTGACCCGACCATATGGAGAAGCGCTTCAATTTGGCCAGGTAGGTGGCTCTAGTTGATGGTTTCCTACTACTGAGCAGCACTAGTCTGACCTGCTGGGAGCACTGCATCTCCATCGAGTTCAGTCATGGAGCATCCAGGTTGTGAGGTGGACAGATTCCAGGTTCGGGTGGTGGAGGGAGCCCTGGTCCTGCGTGATCAGGTCCAGAAGCAGGGGCAGCATCAGGGGCGCCTGAACGGACATGTGCAGGAGTGACGCATACCAATGTTGGCGTGGCCATGCTGGAGCTATCAGGATTACCCATGTGTGGACCCTGCGGATCTTCAAAATCACCCTGTGTATCAGGGGGATTGGAGGAAAGGCGTAGAGCAGACTGACCTCCCAAGACTGGAGGAAGGCGTCCGACAGAGACCCCTGACTGCGGCCCAGAAGGGAGCAGAATCGTCGGCACTTTCTGTCTTCCCTCGAGGTGAACAGGTCTAACTGAGGAAAGCCCCAGAGCTGGAAGATTGAGAGTACCACATCCCATCAGAGGGACCACTCGTGACCCCGGAATGAGTGGCTGAGGGTGTCCGCCTGGCCGTTCTGCTCCCCCGGAACGTAGAACACCGTCAGGTGGGTAGCATTGTGGACGCAGAAATCCCACAACGCAAGGGCTTCCCTGCACAAGGGAGAGGAGCGTGCACACCCGTTTGTCGATATAAAAGACCGCCGATGTGTTGTCCGAGAAGACTGAAACACATCTGCCAGCCAGATGGGACCGGAAGGTCAAACAAGCCAGGCAAACCGCTCTTCAGCTCCCTGACATTGATATGGAACTCGAGGTCCTCTGGTGACCAGAAGCCCTGTGTCCTGAGGTTTTCCAGGTGCGCTCCCCAACCCCGATCCGAGGCATCTGTTACCAGGGAGAGGGAGGATTGAGGGGCAGCAAAGGGGACACCCATTCACACTTTCTGTGGGCTGAGTCACCACTGTAGCGAGCTTAGCACCAAGTGGGGAATGGACACCACTGAATCCAAGGGGTCCCTGGCCGGGCGGTACACTGTTGCTAATCAGGGACTGTAGCGGGCGAAGCCGGAGTCTAGCATGGTTTACCACATAGGTGCACGCCACCATGTGACCCAACAGCTGGAGGCAGATCCGTGCCGTGGTAATCGGGGCACGTTGCAGTCCGAGGATAACTCCACCAGAGATGTCCTTTGGGGCCATCTGCCTGTCCCAAGTCAGGGTAAAGGAGGAGGGTTGGGCGTGGGGCTAGCAACTCCACCCCGTAAAAAAATCATCCTGCTACAGAAACGCCAACAATAGAGACAACAGAGACTTTTACCCTGGAAAAAGAAGGGTCTTCAACTCGAAGATGCATGACGCTGGGTGGTGAAAGCCATGAGGAAGCCACTAAGCGATTACCCTTCTTGCAACCAGGAGATTACCATAGGCACATGGAACGTGAGGACCATGTACGATGTCAGGAAAGGTGGCACAGGTTGCAGCAGAGATGAGGAGCAACAACCTGATCCTATTAGGCATTAGCGAGACAAGATGGACGCAAGCTGGAAGAGACGAGTGTTGACAGGAGAGCTGTTGCTGTATTCAGGACATGAAGAGAGGATGCACCCCACACACAGGAAGTAGGCTTTATGTTGTCCAAGCAGGCGCAGAGAGCACTGATTGGTTGGGAGGCACACAGTCCCAGGATCATCACAGCATCCTTCAGAACTAAAATGAAGAGGATTAAGATGAATGTTGTTCAGTGCTACGCTCCAACTAATGACAGCGAAGAGGAGGACAAAGATTATTTTTACAACAGACTCCAGAAATATTAGAGATTCTCCAGACAAAGACATCATCATCCTTATGGGAGACTTTAATGCCAAAATTGGATCTGACAACACAGGATACGAACAAGTCATGGGGACCCATGCTCTGGGAGAGATGAGTGAGAATGGAGAGAGATTTGTGGATCTGTGTGCACTTAACAACCTGGTCATAGGAGGTAGCATCTTTCCTCATAAGCGGATCCACAAGAGTACCTGGGTGTCACCAGCAGGCACGACAGAAAATCAGATCACCACGTCTGCATTAGCAAGAAGTTCAGAAGATCCTTGCAGGACGTTAGAGTTAGAAGAGGAGCAGACGCAGCGTCCGACCATCACTTAGTGGTGGCCAGATTGAAGCTGAAGCTGAAGAAGAACTGGATAGATGCGTCAGACAGAAGAGTGAAGTACAACGTCAGCCTTCTGAAGGACCATAAGACCAAGGAAGATTTTGGACTGACGCTGAAGAATAAGTTTTCAGTATTACAGGATCGGTCTGAGGAAAAGGAAGACAGTGTACTAAACAGATGGCAGAAAGTGAGACACACACTTAGGTCAGTATGCCAGGAAGTGCTTTGGAATTAAGAAACACACCAGCAGAAAGAGTGGATCACAGCAGAGACCTTGACCAAGATAGAGACAGAAAGACGAAGAAGAAGGCAGCAGTCAACAACAGCAGGACTAGAGCAGCAAAGGCCAAAGCTCAAAAAGAGTATGCTGAAGCCCACAGAGTAGTGAAGAGGAATATTAGGAAAGACAAGAGAGAGTCTATGGATGAACTGGCAGCAGAAGCGGAGCAGGCAGCATACAGCGGTAACATGAAACAGCTGTATGATACTACCAAGCAACTGTCTGGAAAGTTCAGCAAGCCAAAACATCCCGTTAAAAACAAGCAGGGAAAGTCTATAACAGGAATAGAACAACAGATGAACAGATGGGCGGAGCACTTTGAGGAACTCCTGAACAGACCAGAACCACCAAATCCACCAGATATCAACCCAGCCAACGAGGACCTCCCAATTAATTGCGATAAACCAACCAGAGATGAGATCAGAAAAGCCATCACCATGATGAAGAATAGGAAGGCGGCTGGACGTGATGATATCCCAGCAGAGGCCCTGAAAGCAGACCTGGATGCTTCAGTGGAAATGCTGTACCCCCTCTTGAGAAGATATGAGAAGAAGAAGTGATTCCGGCAGACTGGAAAGAGGGATATCTCATCAAATCCCCAACAAAGGAGACCTTAACAACTGTGCCAATTATAGAGGAATCGCATTCCTGTCGGTGCCAGGAAGGTCTTCAACCGAGTCCTCTTAGAGAGATGAAGGATGCCGTCGATCCACAGCTACAAGATGAACAGGCAGGTTTCTGGCAGAACAGATCATGCACAGACCAGATAGCAACGCTTTTCGCATCGAGCAGTCTTTGGAGTGAAACTTCTCATTGTACGTCAACTTTGTTGACTATGAGAAAGCGTTCGATAGCGTGGGATCGAGAGACCCTTCTGGAAGCTCCTTCGGCACTATGGCATCCCAGCAAAGGTGGTCAACCTGATCAAGAACTCATATGACGGATACACTGTAGAGTGATCCATGGAGGGCAGCTCACTAACAGCTTCCAGGTGCAAACTGGAGTCAGACAAGGATGCTTGTTGTCACCACTTCTCTTTCTCCTCGTCATTGATTGGATTATGAAGACATCCACTTACGAGCGTAGGAATAGAATCCATGGATGTTGTGGACCCAGATTGATGACCTGGACTTTGCCGACGACCTTGCACTCCTTTCGCACAGTAAACAGCAGATGCAAGAGAAAGACCAACGTAGTGGCAGCCACGTCATCACAGGTTGGCCTCAACATTCACAAGGACAAGACCAAGATCCTTAGGATTAACTCCATCAGCAACGACCCAGTCACACTGAATGGAAGCCCCTGGAAGAAGTGCAGTCCTCACCTACTTAGGAAGCATCATCAACCAGCAGGGTGGCACAGATGCAGACATCAAAGTAAGGATTGGTAAGGCAAGAGGAGCCTTTTTACAGCTCAAGAACATCTGGAGCTCCAGAGAGCTGTCTTTGGCAATAAAAATTTGACTGTTCAACTCCAATGTGAAATCAGTCCTACTGTATGGAGCTGAAACCTGGAGGACAACCAAAACAAGCATCAGGAAGATCCAGACCTTCATTAATAGCTGCCTCAGAAGGATTCTCCAGATCCGCTGGCCAGACACCATCTGTAACATCCACCTCTTGGAGAGAACCCGTCAACTCCCAGCAGAGAAGAAATCAGAAGGAGAAGGTGGGGTTGGATAGGACATACATTACGCAAGCAGCCAACTAACATCACCAGACAGGCACTGCGGTGGAACCCCCAAGGCAAGTGGAAAAGAGGCCGTCCAAGAAATACCTGGCGACGTGACCTTCAGGCTGATAGCAAAAAAATGGGCTACACCTGGAACCAGCTAGAGCGAATGGCCCAAGATAGAGGACTCTGGAGATCTGTTGTTGGTGGCCCATACCCCGATTGGGGTGACGGGCATGAGTGAGTGAGTGCAGTCTGAGGATGAGCTCGGAAATCGTGCGGAACCTGGATTCTGGAAGGTATGCTCTGGCATGGGTGGAGTCCAGAACCGCCCCATGAACTCTATTCGTTGCATAGGAGACAGGGTGGACTTGGCTTCGTTCAAGAGGAGGCCGAGATTGAGAAAGGTCCACCTGATGAACCACACCTGGGCCTCCACCTGCTCCTTGATGTGGCCCTTTATGAGCCAATCGTCCAAGCAGGTGAATACTTGGATGCCCCGCCTGCGCAGGAAAGCTGCCACAACTGCCATGAACTTCGTGAAGACCCTTGGGGCAGCTGACAGGCCGAACAGGAGCACCGTGAACTGCAGATGGGCATTGGCCACAACGAACCTGAGGTATCGACGGTGTCAGGGAATTATGGCGATGTGGAAATAAGTGTCCTTTAAGTCGAGGGCGGCATACCAATCTCCTGGATCTAGCGAGGGAATGATCGAGGACAGGGAGACCATGCAGAGCTTGAGCTTTCGTATGAACTTGTTCACCCACCGCAAGTCCAGGATGGGTCTCAGGCCCCCTTTTACCTTCGGTATTAGGAAATACTGAGAGTAGAAGCCTTTGCCCCTGAGCTCCCGAGGGACTTCCTCCACCGCCCCGTCTCCATGAGGGACTTCACTTTTTGAATTAGAAGTTGCTCGTGAGATGGGTCCCTGAAGAGGGACAGGGAGAGGCGCTGGCGGGGCGGGAGGGAGGAAAACTGGATAGAATATCCCCTCTCTACTGTGCGGAGCACCCAGCTGTCCGACGTGATTCGGGACCAGGCACGGTAGAAGGTAGACAGACGTGACCCAAAGGCAGGGGTAGAAGGATCCATAGTCTCCATAGGTAGGTCACCCTCGACCATACCATCAAACAGGAGGCCTAGGCCCCGATGATGGTCTCGATTGACCGGACGCCTGGCCGGAGGGGTGCCATTGGTGACGCCTCCTGCCATTTCTGCCCCGCCTGCACCCCAGCTCCTGGCGAGTCTGAGGCTGGTAGGAGCGTGGGGCCGCCTGCGGCCTAAACTGTCTGCGCTGGGTCGCAGGGGTATGCAAGCCCAGCGAACGAAGCGTGGCCCTCGAGTCCTTTAGGCTATGGAGACGTTTGTCCATCTTTTCTGAAAACAGCATCTGCCCCTCCAAGGGGAGGTCTTGAATGATCTGCTGGACCTCATAGGGAAGGCCCGAGACCTGAATCCAGGCTCCCCGCCTCATGACCAAGCCCGTGGCCAGGGTGCGCGAGGCTAAGTCCGCCGCATCAGGGGCAGCCTGGAGACAGGCTCGGGAGATCAGTTTCCCCTCCCCCATCAGGGCCGAAAACTCTGTCCTGGGGAAGGAGCTCTGTAAACTTGGACATGGTTGAACATGTATTATGACCATATCGGCTTATGATTGGCCTGTTGGTTGGCAATACGGAGTTGTAGGCCTGCCGTAGAGAACACTTCTCTACCAAAGAGGTCGAGTCTTTTGGCGTCTCTGTTCTTTGGTGTTGACCCCTAAAATCCTTGACCCTCCCGTTGGTTGGCTGCGTCCACCACCAGGGAGTCCAGGGGTAGAGTGGGTGTACAAGTGTTCGTGCCCTTTACAGAGGACGAAATAAAGCCACTCCGTTCTCTTGGCAGTAGGGCCCAGTGAGGCTGGCATTTGCCATAAGGTGCGGGACGTATCCGCTATGGTCTTGATCAACGGGAGAGCCACCCTGGATGGCCCTGAGGGAGCCAGGATGTCTACTACCAGATCCAAGTCCACTTCGATTTCCTCAGCCTGAATTGCGAGGCTCTGAGCTGCTCGCCAGAGCAATTATTGGAAGATTCGAGTATCCTCCAGGGCCGGTGCCACAGCTGTGCCCGAGACTGCTTCATCCAGGGAGGAAGACGAGGAAATTACTTGGATCGGCCCTTCCTCAGGTGCATGCAGTCCTTCGGGGTCTTGCAGCACACGGTACTGTGGTTGCAGGGCCGGTTTCGATTCTAAATGCGGCACCGCGACCGGTACCGGGGTTGCCAGTGAGCGGCTTGGCGTATTGGGCAGTGCCTGTTGACCCCGAACTGTAGCCGCTGCCGGCGCCGCTGCATGGCTAGGGGGTGCTGAACTTGGATATGGCACACCCCTGCCCGGCGACGGTGGAGGAGGCAGCTGCGCCGGGGCCACTGACGCCGAGGAGACCTGCTAGGGGAAAATCTTCCGGCTGGCGTGCATGCGGCACACACACACCTACTTTGAATGAACATGAACAACCCCTTGAAGAAGAAGTAATTCTTCCACCTACTTCACACTGATAAGGCCTTAGATAGAGTCCTGCGTCCAGTTCCGGACACCACATTTCGGGAAAGATGTGGACAAATTGGAGAAAGTCCAGAGGAGAACAATAAAAATGATTAAAGGTCTAGAAAACACAACCTCTGAGGAAAGATTGAAAAAATTGGGTTTGTTTAGTCTGGAGAAGAGAAGACTGAGGGAGGACAAGATAACAGTTTTCAAGAATAAAAAAGGTTGTTAAAAAGGAGGAGGGTGAAAACTGTTCTTGTTAACCTCTGAGGACAGGACAAAGAAGCAATGGGCTTAAATTGCAGCGAGGGTGGTTTAGGTTTGACATTAGGAAAAGCTTACTAATTATCAGGGTAATTAAGCATTAGAACAAATTGCCTAGGGGGGCTGTGGAATCTCCATCATTGGAGGTTTTTAAGAACAGGTTAGACAAACACCTGTCAGGAATGGTCTAGTTATTACATAGCCCTGACTAGAGGCCCCTTCCAGTCCTACAAATTTTATGACTAGCCATGACACTGCTCTTGCACTTAAATGCTTACTGCCCCTCTATATACTATACTTTAAAAGGTAAACATTCGAAATCACCTTTCAGAGTTCAGCAAAGTTATGGAAAAATATTGGTAATTGTTTATGGGACATGCTAGAAGAATGACAAATCAAAAATTAACTAGTGTTGGCCAGTTACTGAATTTCTCTCTGTTAATGACAGAGAAGGGAAGTTTAGTAGGGAACTTTGCTTAAGGTTTTCAAGAAATATCTAAGAATAATACTTAGAGCAGGGGTCCCGAATGCGGTGCCCATGGGCGCCATAGTGCCCATCGGGGCATCCATGTGCACCCATCTACTGGCCGTTGGGCAAGCAGCCGCTGAAATGCCACCAAGAAGTGGCAACATCAAGAAGCACGCCTCTTGATGACACTCCTTCATGGCGGCATTTCAGCGGTGATCCCTCTTGACGTTGCCACTTCACGGCAGCATTTTGGCAGCTACTTCTCCAGTGGCCACGGTCCTCGGCGGCTAGTCGTCTGGCACTCGTCCCATGGAAAAGGTTGGGGACCACTGACTTAGAGGTAAAAATCCAGAGAAGAGGAGTAACAGAACTCTACAAGATAATTGTCTAAAGGACAGGAAATAAAAAGGTAGTCACAGATGGAAACTTTTCAAGTTTAAAACAGTCATGGGTATCTCTGAGGCTAGTCTGAGTACCTTTATTACTAGAAGTAATCCAGTGATAACTTATTCAGATTGGCCACACTATACATTTGTTGCTAGAATACATTTGCTTCTGCTTTATTGTTTTCTTCTATTTAAAAATGTTTTTTTGTAACCTAATACAGTCAGAAACCAACTCTCCCAAAACACTGAGTGGGTCTATTTTTCTTCTCCCTAACTTTGTTTCTCTGACTTCGGTTTATTTTATTATTTTAATTTGCATTTTTTTCTAAGCATAACATATTTCCTTATTAAGAAATGTATCAAAAATATACAACCAGAACACAGTAATATATATTTAAATGATCTAGTCTTGAATACCTAATGACATATAAGATGCACAGAAACCATTCTACATTTGCTTTTCATCAACACTCAAACATTTACTAAAGTGATTCGGAGGGGAAAAGCTGCAGAAGAACACTTTCACTGGTTGAGACTAATATACTATCTGTGATCTGCAAATTAACCTATTCATACCTGGTGTTGATGGTCTCTCCAACATATTCAAATGATGGTAGATAAAAGCTTGACTATCATGAACAGTGTCCATATCAATTTCCTCCTCTTCCTGAGAGTTTGAGAACTAAAACACCAGCAAGAAATATGTAAAAATAAGGTAATATTAATAATTAACTCTAACAGGTCTTATTTTTCTGGGGAAAGGAAGCAAATTTTTGTCACTGACAAGGAATATATAATATAAAAGTCTTGCTCATGATCCTTCTAATCTACAGTGGAAATAGCACGAACATTTAGAACATTAATTGGCAGCTTCACTCCCTGTCAGCCAATAAAGAACCTGATGGGAGATGATTTTGCCAAAGTAATCACAACAACTACCGTACACATATGCACAGCATGCTTTAGGCTACAGCTGTTAGAAAACTCAGCGAAAGACTTTACTGTTATACTAAATACCCTACACACTGTTAAAGTTCAATTGCCATTTTCTTACTCTGATTTTTAGTTTGACTTTACTGTCTTCATTCTTCTCTGGTATCTGCCCTGGCTCCAGTGGGGACCCAAGTGGCATATCAGCCTTCCTCTTCACCCCTTGCTGATGAACAGAAACGCTGGATGCTGTTTCTTTAACAAGATGATCATCCTCCTGAAGCAGCATTTAAAGATTAAAATTAGAAGACAGCAAAAGCATATTTAAATCTAAAAGTGACATAATGGTTGAAAACACACTTGAGTTGAACAGAATCTTCCCCGTAGTTGAGGCAAAAAATATTCCCTAAAACCTTTCATGGACTTGCGCCAACCTCTCCTACAAACATACTTTCTCTTTACTTCAGTCCTTGCTCCCTCTGCATATCAAGAACTGGCCTCTCTTCTGTCCCTTCTCACAATCGTGGTACTGTTGGTGTGCAACAAATCTCTGCAGCTCCTGAAAAGCCTTCCTATGTATATCTGCCTCACTAACTCTCTTCATTTCAAATCTCAGATGAAAATTATCACAGATTCTGATCTAAACAAGGGACTTAGAGTAATCTTCTTCAGAGGTTAAATTTAAAAGCTAACACTAATTTTGTTGTATAAAAGTCAAATATAATGGTTATGCCCTTGATTTCCTTTTAGATGTCATACTAGCTTTTCTCCAAAAAGGAGGTGTGTAAGACCCCTTTGAAAATTACTGCTTAGATTAACCAAAATAAAGGTAAGAAGAGGAACATGAAAATAAATGTATAAGTCCAATGAGTTCCAAACTACACAGTTATAGGCATTAAAAAGGAGAAAGGCCTTCCAAAGTACAATGAAAATACAAAATAAAATACAGGAAAAGACAAACACACTTACAGAAACAGACACTAGCCCTGTCTAAAACCTAGATAAAAAGTAAGGCCTACCATAGCCTTTTCTCCAAACCATTAGAAGCATCTACTACTATACTAAGATGGTGTACTGCTTCAGAATCAGGGGTGTCCCACACCAATCACGTGACTATAAATGCATGCTTTCTAGAATTAAAACTTCAGCCTTGGAAACTTACCTTCTCCCACAGCAGATTCCAGAACAACAATAATTTAACAATTCTCGTTCTCAAACAACTCATGCTCACAGAACACGCAAACCTCAAAAGACAATCTACTCAACCTAGATATGCTCCAGCATCTGTCAGAAATTCTTTTTACTTCACACAAATATATTTTTATCTTTGGTCAGGTCTCTTCATTTCATGTTCTATTATTACTCCTAAAACTATTTAGGTCTGTGAACATTCTGGAAGAACGTTTGCCTGAGGTGCTATCCAATTTCTGTACAGTATTATTTTGTTTGAATTTCACAAGGAAAACTAAATTAGCATCAGTTTAGGGTGATTTTTTTTTAAAATGAACATAGCCAAGTTCTGGGAACCGAGAAGAGGCTATCTAGCTCCTTAAAGCAGGAAAATGCATAAACATCCAGAAATCAAGGTATTGTGTGTGCTGTAGGCACATCTAATAACAAAGACACACATTTAAGCAAGTTTCACAAACAACAGATATAGCGAAATGTTGTTTGCTCACACATTCTTCAGAGTATGCTGCTTCCAAGTATATTACAAGCTAATGGCCACATCTGCCTTTACATACACATAGCTATCTGTCTATGAGTTGCTGTGAGGTGCTCAGATACAAGCAAAAGATGTTTATAAATGAGGACATTCATGGTGCACATCTGAGGACAGAAACTAGTTATATGTGAATAAGGTAAGTGTTGCACAAATGTTGATAACTTTCAGAGGCAATTCAAAGAATCTCTGATGATCCACACATTAACACTGAATTTCTGTACTCATATTTTTATTCTCTAAAAGCTTGGAGCACAACTCTTATTCTAAAAATAAGGACTAGAGAAAAGATGGACTTTTTAGTGAGAAAAAAGTCTGTATTTATTTCCCATTACTTTGAACGTATATGGTATTTTTACTCCTAAGTGTGCTATATGCCTCAGAGGGAGTAAAAGAACAGGTTCCTATCCCAAACTGCCTAAAATCAAATTTTATACATGACCAATGAGTTACCTTCCGCCTACTAAGTTATCTCAATAGCACTTACTCTTATAACAGTTGATTTTTTTAAAAATTAACCTGTCACAAAAATAGTTTCCTCTTTCTCTACTAAATGTTGACTTTTCCCTCCATAATTACATCTGCCCAAGGACTACTTTAGGCAAGATTTAGTTCTGAACTAGTGGCAGTTTTTATATTAAAAATACATGACTTTAAAAATCCAACATCTTGCATCCTCAAAGGCCTAGAAATGGGATTTTCATGCCGTTGGGAAGAAGAGTTTTCTAGCTTCCTAGTGGGACCAGGCACTGGAAAGGCAAACAATATCAGATTTTAAATCTGACATTTTTAAATGCTTCTACGAGTCTCTTGGAGCCATGTATTCAGGTGTAATTGGACTAATGGGAACTAAGGCACTTGGTTTCTAGATGGAAATATTAAAAAAAAAAAAATCTCAATATATACCATTTTCATGGTGATAAAAATCTTTATACCACAGCATCACAGGTTCTGTGTGAATCAAGCTTACTTCTTGTAAATGATACAGAAACAGTGACGTTTCAGAATGGATACAAATCAGGAGTGAGTGTGGGCTCGGGCAACTAGCTGGAAGGTCATTCCACATATTAGGGAAAAGGCACCAAGGTGGAATGAGAGAAAGAGACAGAGAGTTTTAAGGCTGGTACTATATTGGAAGACTTGAGAGTAACACATAACAAAAAGGCCAGGGGGTAAGTCTTGAAAGTTCAGACAAGAAGTCTGAATTCATTACACAGTACAACTGGAGCCAGTGGAAGTATTCAAAGCAGGGTGGGGGAGGCATGTGCAGATGGCCAGTGCTTACAGTGCTCTGGAATCCTATCAGTTGTCCATGATTGTTAGGATTGTTCACGGGTTCCTGACTGTTTGCCACTGACTCAGGGATGATGATAGGATTAAGTACAGCTTTCTTCTCTTTCAGATTAAGGACCAGTCCAAGCTCCGGTAATGGCAAACAAGAAGGTCTGCTGAGGCCAAAGAGCGTGAAGTACAGGTCCACAGCACCACATCGGAGTCTCCAGTCATGTGAAGTACCTAAAAATCAAGGAGGGGCAAGTGTTAAAATGTAGAGATAATCTTAAAAAAAAAAAAAAAGTTCAAATGATTTGGAGCCATCAAGCTCTACACATTTTTAGCTTATGCTGTCCTCATCCTTCCTCCTTCCCTCCTATTATTTGTTACATTCACTTGTTATGTTTGCTTTTAATAAAGACTGTAAGCTGTTTGAGGCTGGGAGCATGTCCTCCTCTATGTTCTGTACAATGCTTACCACAACAGGACCCCAATCACAACGGGAATCTTTGGGTGCTATAACAATACTAAATAATATTAATAAAAAATACACATGCCACCAGTTTCATTTTAGATTTTACTTTCAAAAGACAATTGGCAGGTAAGTGGAACAACACATTGACAAACTAGCCTTTCACCTCAACAAGTCTGGATGTGAAAATGAGTTACATGAAAAATAAACTGAATGTTATTGCTTCAACCTATTCTCTAACTGTCTACATCACAAAACTATAAAATCCAGCACAAGTTTTCCAGTGTTACAGTCTGGGGAAGCTGTAAAACTAAGCAAGAATCTTAAATAGCAGCAATTATTGCTACACCAGAAACTAGCTTCAACCAATCACATATTCTATAGTACAAATCAATAAAATCCTGGCAATTCAGTTCTGCTATACACTCGAGTCATGATGTTTCTAACCTGTCTTGCCTCCTGTACTGTATGATCATTATTATCTTGCCTTTGTTACAAGTCTACACATATGCAGTGTAGCTGTAGCAGTCCCAGGATATTAGAGAAACAAGGTGGGTGAGGTAACATCTTTTACTGGATCAACTTCTCTTTGTGAGAGAGACATGCTTTCGAGCCACCCAGAGCTGAAGAAGAATGTCTCTCTCTCACCAACAGAAGTTGGTTCAATAAAAGACATTATCTCACTCACAGTTGTCTCTCAAGCCTACATATCTTTTCAAAAATAATCTATGTTACTGAATACCATCATGTAGGAGGTCAGCTCTAGGCAAGGGACTGAGATGCAGTCTGCAGTCATAAGTAAAATGAGTTCTTACTTCTGTCTGCCAGTCATTCTTACATCCATACAACAAGACAGACTCCAGTTACTAGTGAAGCATTATGGTCCAAGACAACCATAGTTCTAAGTCGGTGAGAAAGAGACATGACTGAAAAGTCTTTAGGGTAGGAACCATGTTTTCCTTTGTGTTTTATAATATTTAACAGAAGAGGAACTCCAGTCATGACTGGAGCATACCTGCTGCACACGCTCTGGAAATGTCACTGACATAATTCAAAAGGAGCAATTAAGGTGACTACCATCTACTATGTTTCAACTTGAATCCAATATTCTGATTTGTAATTAAATTTAAGAAAATGTTTTAATACACTGAAAATGTCTTTATGAAATAAATGAAATGATTAAAAACTCCACATTGCATTGACATCATCACACACTAATGGTAAAAGCACATTTGGCACCACCCAGAGCAAAAAACATGTAACATCTGGCACAATGTTGTAAGTATAATGGTTTTGGTGCAAACTCCAGCCAGCACTTGACTGATTATAAGTTCATCAAACTTATTATTCCCTAGCAGGAATAGAAATTAAATTGGTAAACAAGGCAAGGATGAGCCAACTGCCATGTTGATTTGGCTGAGCAAGACCTTGCAGAGGGAAAAATTACAAAATGTATTCTTGTGGATTACAAGTACCATGGGAGCGAACAGTGTTTGGAATAGACTTAGCTGTATATATTTATGCAGTTTCAGGCACCTCTTTTCTGATGAGAGTTGCATGAACAATTGGCTGGTGACGGGGGGAGCAATGAAATCTGGACAGATCTAACATTCAAACTGAACAAGAAAATACGCTGATGAGATAAGAACTATACTTATTTTTTCTTTATAAACGATCTGGCCATTTAATAGTCAATAAAAGATAATCAATATTCAGCATCAGTCCCGCTTTCACAGAGCAGGTTGGCAGAACTGTTATTCTTAAATACAACTGCTGGGAGAATATGTGAACCCCTGTAAATATAGCTCAACACTACACTCTTCGGAATTCAGTAGCATTATCAACTTTATGTTTGTCAATAAAATATTACAGAAAAAAAACAAAGATTTGTTTCCCCACAATGCAATTATTTTAGGTTTTAGTAAATTTAAATGCACCACTGCTTTAAGACCATGCAGCCATATATCTGGTGGATTAACAATTCATCTTGCCTTTAACAAACATTTGTATTGGTACTCACACTTTGCAATTATCTTTGTATTTTTATTTACAGAAAATAAAATCCAACCAGAATGTCATCTTCATGCATAAGGAGTAAGTGCTTTAAGTCCCAAATATAACCGAAATGTATATCTTAATTGTTATTTGCAAAAAGAAGTAATGGATATAAGTGAACACTGCACACACACACTTCTCTTGAGAAACAGGGAACAAAAATTCTCTGGAGATAATATCAAAATGTTTATTTCCTGAGTCTGACACTTGGCAAATCTTACAAAACTGAACTACTTGTAGTCTCCCTACTTTAACCCCTGGAGTGTAGCTGTAAACTTTCAAGCACTAAAAATAAAGATGCAAAGAGAACAGTCAGCTCTGAATGACCTAAAAGACTATGTAAATGTTTATATGTAACCTGTACTGTGCCAAATGTTAAAGAGCAGTTCGTGAGTACTGGACAAAACTGTCTCAGCAATGAAAAACAAGTCAATAGCAAAAGATACAAATCCTTCTCACATTAGGATCTTTACTAGTCAAAGCCAAGTAAGTCTTAATTTTAAAGTAAAACTTCTTAAGATCTAATTGATCCACAGAAATTCTAAAATCTATTTTACGCATTTAGGTTGGGGACGAGAGTGCCTAATCTAATGAGAACTTGAAGTGTTTGATCAATTTGAATATGGAAAATAATTAGAAAATAATTCATTTCAGGATTTATTAAAAAATTATATATATGAAAATTACATTCCAACATTTTGTAATAGAAAAAACACAATGTGTAAAGTAGCAACACAAGGTGAAAACTGTTGGCAGTACTACCAGAAATATTTCTTTTGCAGGCTTGGATCAAAGAATCACACGAGGTGTGAGTCTATGCTAAATGTACTTCATAACAAGTTCAGTAATTGCAGAGGATGGAGAAAAACAGGGTGTCAAAGGACAATCCTATATGCTGGGTATCACTACAAGATGATGCAAGTGTGAATGGAAAGCCTCAATTTTTGAACTTCAAACAAACCTAAAGAGAGCTCATTTTATGTATCAGAGAATATACAGAATGCTAACCACTCCAAGTTTCTTAATATACAGAAGAAATTCAACCTGAATTCATAAGTTTCCAAAGCTGATCCACCAATGCTTCATTGCACAAGGGAGACTCCATGTTCTTAGTAAAGGGTGGATTCCTCGTCAGCATGTTCAAAATCTTATGTCTGAAAGAGAAACAAAAGTTCCTTTTTTAATTCAAATGAACTGAGGCCTGGTCTATACCACGCGTTTAAACCAAATTTAGCAGTGTTAAACCGAATTAACTCTGCACCCGTCCACACAACGAAGCCCTTTATATCGATATAAAGGGCTCTTTAAATCGGTTTCTGTACTCCTCCCTGATGAGGGGAGTAGCGCTGAAATCGGTATCGTCATGTCGGATTAGGGTTAGTGTGGCCAACCCAGGAAAAAAACGCATTCGACTCGCGCGGTATTGGCACTCACGGGGCGGTATCCCACTAGCTGCAACCTTGTTTGAAGACACTCTGGGAAAGCATCGACTCGGATGCAGACAACAGGCTCAACTGGCCAAGTGCAGGTAGACAGAAAAAGCCCCGCGAACTTTTGAATTTCATTTCCTGTTTGCCACAGCGTGGAGCTCTGAATCAGCATGGTTGCCATGCAGTCTCAAATCCAAAAATGAGCTCCCAGCATGGACGATGGGAGATACTGATTTGATTGCTGTATGGGGAACAAATCTGTTCTATTAGAGCTCCGTATACAAGGAAGATGAAATGACAAAGCATTGAAAAAATCTCCAGGCTATGATAGACAGAGGCCACAGCAGGAGACTCAGCACAGAATGCTGCGTGACAAGCCGTAAACAGAAAGCCAAAGAAATCAGAAATGAGACGCTCATAGGAGGGAGGGAGGGGAAATGAGGACATCCAGATATCCCACAGTCCCGCAAGTCTCCGAAAAGCATAATTATGCAAATTCTTGGCGGAGCCTCCCAGTGCATGAAGGGTCAAAAACACTGGTCAGAGTGGTTCAGATATATCTGACATAAATTTACTCCTCCCGCACCCGACAGAAAAAGTGAGAAAAAAAATATCATGATCTCAGCACTTTTTTCAAATGTCACAAAAAAAGTATGTCTAACTGCAATGCTGTTGGTAAGAACGTGGTGCTGCGGCAACTGAACAGCAGCATCCCCCTCACCTATCCAATTCCTGATGGCCATAACCCGACCCCGCGAGACAGTACAAAATAGGTGGAAAATCTGTCCTCATCATCCCGTGAGGCTCCTGGCTGGCCTTGGTGAGGTCGGCCAAGGGACGCCTGGGTAAAGAATGGGAATGACTCCTGGTCATTTCCAGCAGATAGACAAAAGGCTTGGTAAATCTGTCCTCATCTAGGCAGCTGGAGGCTGAGCTCCATCAAGCCCCCCCACCCCGATTTCATATCTAAGAAAAAGATTCTGTAACTGCCTTGGAATATCAGAGCGGAAGCAAGGAGGCTGGCTTCCTCTCCCTCCCACCCTTTTATGTCAATGCACTGAACTAAGGATCAATAGCAAGCTGGAGAATGCCATCCCTCATTTTCATCTCACTAAAAAACTCACAGTGTTCCTTATTCCTGCATTCTTTATTACTTCATCACACAATGGTAAGAAAAGAAGTAGAAAAAGAAAAGTTTCGCGGGCTTTTTCATGTCTACCGAGCCCAGTGCATCCGAGTTCAGATTGGCTTTCAGAGGGTCACAATGGTGACTATGGGATACCGCCCGGAGGCCAATATAACCGTCGAATTGCGGCCATCACTAACCCTAATCCGACATGACGATACCGATTTCAGCGCTACTCCTCATCAGGGAGGAGTACAGAAACCGGATTTAAGAGCCCTTTTATATCGATATAAAGGGCTTCGTTGTGTGGACGGGTGCAGAAGTTAATTCGGTTAAACACTGCTAAATTTGGTTTAAACGAGTGGTATAGCACCAGGCCTGCATTCATTTTGAATTAAAAAAAGGAACTTTTGTTTTCTTCTTTCAGAACATAAGATTTTTGAACATGCTGCGTAGGAATCCACCATTTACTAAGAAACATGGAGTCATCCTTGTGCATGAAGCCATTGGGGATTTCAGCTTGGAAACTTTAATGATTAGGTTAAATTTCTCTGTATATTAAAAACTTGGAAGTGGTTAGCATTCTGTATATTCTCTGATACAATAAAATGAGCTCTCTTTAGGTTTGTTTGAAAGTTCAAAAATTGAGGCTTTCATTCACACTCTGCATCATCTGTAGTGATACAGCATATAAGGATTGGTCCTTTGACACCTGTTTTTCTCCATCCTCTGCAATTACTGAAAATTGTTATGAGTACATTTTAGGCATAGACTCACACCTCGTGTGATTCTTTGATCCAAGCCCTGCAAAAGAAATATTTCTGGTAGTACTGCCAACAGTTTTCACCTTGTGTTGCTAATTTACACATTGTGTTTTTTCTACTTAGCAAATGTTTGAATGTATTTTCATATATATATTATTTAAAATAATAATCCTGAAATGAATTATTTTCTAATTATTTTCCATATCAAATTGATCAAACACTTCAAGTTCTCATTTAGATTAGCACTCTCGTTTCCCCAACCTAAATTGCGTAAAATAGATTTAGAATTTCTGTGGAATCAATTAGATCTTAAGAGTTTTACTTTAAAATTAAGACTTACATGGCTTTGAATAGTAAAGATCCTAATGTGAGAAGGATTTTGTATCTTTTGGCTATTGACTTGTTTTTCTCATTGCTGAGAAACAGTTTTTGTCCAGACTCACGAACTGCTCTTTTAACATTTGGCACAGATACAGTTACATATAAACATTTACATAGTCTTTTTAAAAGGTCATTCAGAGCTGACTGTTCTCTTTGATCTTTATTTTAGTGCTTGAATAGTTTAACTACCTCCAGGGGTTAAAGTAGGGAGACTACAAGTAGTTCATTTTGTAAGATTTGCCAGTGTCAGAACTAGGAAATAAACATTTTGATATTATCTCCAGAGAATTTTTGTTCCCTGTTACTCTCAGAGAAGTGTGTGTGTGCTATGTTCACTTATATCATTACTTCTTTTTGCAAATAAAATTAAGATATACATTTTCGTATGATTTGGGACTTAAAGCACTTACTCCCTTATGCATGAAGATGACATTCTGGTTGGATTTTAAATTTTCTGTAAATAAAAATACAAAAGATAATTGCAAGTGTGAGTACCTATACAAATGTTTGTTTAAAAGCAAGATGAGATTGTTTATCACCAGATATATGGCTGATGTCTTAAAGCAGTGGTGCATTTAAATTTACTAAAACCTAAAATAATTGCATTGTGGGGAAACAAATCTTTGTTTTTTTTCTGTAATATTTTATTGACAAACATAAAGTTGATAATGCCTACTGAATTCCGAAGATGTAGTGTTGAGCTATATTTTACAGGGGTTCAGCATATTTTTCCTCCAGCAGTTGTATTTAAGAATAACAGTTCTGCCAACCTGCTCTGTGAAAGCGGATCTGAATGCTGAATATTGATTATCTTTATTGACTATTAAATGGCAGATCGTTTATAAAGAAAAAATAAGTATAGTTCTTAATCTCAATCAGCGTATTTTCTTGTTCAGTTTGAATGTTAGATCTGTCCGACGATTTCATTGCTCCCCACCGTCACCACCAATTGTTCCATGCAACTTCATCAGAAAAAGAGGTGCCTGAAACTGCATAATATATACAGCTAAGTCTATTCCAAAAACTGTTCGCTCCCATGGTACTTGTAATCCCAAAAGTAATACATTTTGTAATTTTTCCCTCTGCAAGTCTTGCTCGAGCACAAATCAACATGGCAGTTGGCTCATCCTTGCCTTGTTTACCAATTTAATTTCTATTCCTGCTAGGGCGAATAATAAGTTTGATGACTTATAATCAGTCAAAGTGCTGGCTGAGTTTGCAACCAAAACCATTATTACTTACAAACAGTTGTGCAGATGTTACATGTTTTTGGCTCTGGGTGGTGCCCATGTTG